>NW_004955441.1:4587588-4597558 GCF_000276665.1 Chinchilla lanigera | reverse complement strand
TCATTGCACTGGAGACTTAAGCCCCTGAAGATGTTGACATTCAGAGGGCGTCCTGGACCAGTCCTTCCTGATTTTGAGGACTGCGGTACTAATGTAATATTTGCTACCGTAAAGATGAGAAATGGCTGTTAAATATGTTAAGTGAAATTTATTGGAGAACAAGTTATGCATTTGTTTTGAAGTATCATCCTACAGATCACTTATTAATACAAGTATCTTACCCTGAGAGATACGGTAAAATATCCAAGTGACCAAATTTAGTATCACCAGTAATGAGACAAGCTATTTTATGCCTCTTGACATGACCACCTCTTGGTATGACCAATGTATGTGCTGTGGTATTATCTATCCTTTTCAAAATATTTAACCTGAATTTAATCATAAGGGAACAGATGAGCATAGTTTTGGTTCAGATTGTAAGAAATAGCATCAGACAGCTGTCCTGGGCATTGTAGATGTCAATGCCATTTTTGATCGAAAGAGCTAATGTAGTGGGGAAGTAAAGAAGACTAAATAGATACAATGACTAAAATGCAGTTTATAATCTTTGTTCAGATTGTGATCAAACAAGAAGAAAAAGAAGAGGAAATTATTATAAAGAATATTTTGGAGATCATTGAATAAAAGTGCTCTTTTTTCTGCCCCTGGGGGATTGAATTTAGGGGCACTGTAGCACTGAGCTACGGTCCCCAGCCCTACAAATTATTTTTGTTCATTTGTTTTTTGAGACAGGGTCTCATTATGTAGTTCAGGCTGACCTTTAATTGACTATGTAGCCCAGGCTGGCCTTCAGCTTGTAGCAATCCTCCTGGCTCAGCCTCCCAAGTGCTAGGATTATAGGTGTGCACCACCCCACCCAGCTTAGTTTTTAAATTTTTAAAACAAAATTTGAGCCAGGGTCTCACTAAGTTGCCCAGTTAGGACCCGAACTTGTGATCTTCCTGCCTCACCCTCCCTAACCTTTGTTAGATAATGTTACTGTACTGATGTTACTTTTTAGGTGTGGTACTAGTGTTGTCATTATTTAGGAAAATGTTCATGTTCCTGCAAGATATGTGCTGAAATGTTTAAGTATAAAGTGTCACGATGCATGCAGCTCACTTTCACATGGTTCAAAACAGAGTTTAGTAGATGACAGGTAGGTAGGTAAAACAGAAGTGACAAAATACTAACAGTTAGTGAACCTAGAAAAAAGGAACGTGGGTATTCATTGCACCGTTCTTTAATTTTTCTGCAAATATAAAAATTTCAAAATAGATTGGGCTGGAGAAATTCACAAAAACAGAAACAAGTGGGAAAGTGGGTAATGATACTACATAAATATCTGGTTATCTTGTAATTGTGAAAACATAGCACAGCGGTCTTAGATCATTGATGCTATCTTTTTGAAAGAGGGAGTAAGACTGAACACACGTGGGGGAAGCTGAAAATGATTATGTACCAAAAAAATCACATCAATTTAGACAGGGAGAACTGACAAAACAGTGGAACAATTAAGCAAAAATTTAAAATAGCTAAAATAAAATTGTGGCTCAATTCTCTAAGCATCTGTCCCAGCTATTAATTTATCAGAAATCTCAATGGTTAAGTTTCTGGAAGTGGAGCACATTTGGTGTAGCCAAAGGACTAGTTAAAAACCCAAGTTGTTATTATTGTTATTATTATTATTTTGTCTTTTTGAAGCAGGGTCTTGATGTGCAGTTCAGGCTGGCCTTGAGCTCACTTGATCTTCAGACTCACAATGATCTTCCTGCCTCAGCCTCCTGAGTACTGGGATAAAAACCCCAAGTTATTAAATTTCATTGTTTAGTTATTTTATTGAAAATTTGATATGGTTTACAGGTAGGTGCAGTGTCTTTGAAATGAGCAGTTGGAGGCTTTTCCTGGTTTCAGATTTGACTTTGCAGTGATTTACCATGTCGTTATATTCATTGTTTCACGATCCCAATTCTCAGACGAATTAATGCTTCAGAAATAAGACAATAAAAACTAACAGTACGCCCCCAAAACCCCCACTTTTCATCCTGGGAGGTCTCCCAGGTACCTGAAAGTGGGCAGCGTTTCCCAGTGTGGCCGTACCTGAGACGATGAAGGATTCCCTCCATCGTGGTAGAGACAATGAGCGGACACCATTGGAGTAGCTCCCTTTGTAACCAGACTGTCCAGCCACTTTCTGAACGAGTATTTTCCCTCCTGAATTGTCCAGCACACCACTGTGAGAAGAGAAAGATGTTTGAAGAAAGTAGAGAGATGCTGCTTGAGGCCAACAGGCGATCAGACCAGCCCCCATCTCTATTTAAACGACTGAAAGCACGGAGATGAGGAGCAAAGGCTCCCCCCAAGAACGGTGCCTCAGTCACTCAGCCTGGCCTCTGACCTCCCACGTCAAATGTCCTTTTCCTTCTTATAAGACTTGAGTGTTTCATTCTTCGGGAATCTTTCTTTGCCACATGCCTTAGACTTCCATTTCCCTCGTTTTTTCATCTCCAGCTCCCTGTGTTGCCCCAGCTGGCCTTGCACTCCTGAGCTCAAGTGACCCTCCTGGCTCTGTTCCCTGAGTAGCTGACACTACAAGTACGCGCTCTCGCTCCTGGCTCCCCACCTGTTCTTTCTCTTTCCTTTTCCTCTTCTTCTCCTCCCTCTCCCCTTTCTCCTCTTCTTTTCCCCCTGCTTTCCCTTTTCATAATTATTAATGCATATTGATTGTACAAAGTCATAGGTTTCATTGGGGCGTTTCCATGTGCGCATATAGTGTGCTTTGGTTGTATCTGCCTTCCCGACTACCCTTCCTCACCCCTCCGTACTCCGACCCATCCCCTATCAGTCCCTCTTCTATTTTCTTGTCATCTTTTTTTCTCTCTAGATTCCACACACAAGAGAAGGCATACGACACTTGCCTTTCTTAGTCTGGCTTATTTTGCCTAACATGATGATCTCTAGTTTCATCCATTTTTCTACAAATGACATGATATCTGTATTATTTCCTTTATCCATTAATCTATTGTTGGGCATTTGGCCGACTCAAAAGACTAAAATGAGAACTACCATAAGACTCGGCTGTACCACTCCGGGGTATACACTCGAAGGAGCCAAAGTCAGCACGCAGTAGAGATACCTGCATACCCTTCTTTACTGTGGTGCTATTCACAATAGCCAAGGTGTGGAATCAGCCCACTGGTTCCATAAGTAAGACTCTTTTTCCCCCTGACAATTTGCACTTTGGTTTTGTGACACTGCAGAACAAATCCAGTTGTTTAAAAGGGTGGTATGAAGTAATTCAGATTACTTATTTTATTTTGGGCCAGTGAGAGAGAGATCCCCCAAAGACTGGCAATTGTGTCTTTAATCTCCAGGATTCTGTCAGGAAAAGTCCTAATGTCAAGTGATGCATGTGTCATGCTTTTCTTTCTGTTAGGCAGGGGGTCCATTCTGGTTCCTAAACAGCATTCTTCCACTGTCATTTCCTTGTCCCGGAGCCTAACACGGCTCTTTTGGGTATCTGTAATTTACAAGCTGGGGAATAGAAAAGAAGGTGGATCTGTTCCCATCAGCACCCTTGCTCCCCTCCAGGAATGAGAGCTGCCATTTCCTGCCTTCCCACCTTTGTGGTGAGTTAACAATTTTCAACACTCAACTTTGCAATGGCCCAGAAGGAAAGAGATAATAATACTTGACACATAAAGCACTTAACTGCTTTAAAATCATCTCACATACGGCATTTCCCTGGGATCTCCCAGCAAAGCTCTGAGTGCTGGTGAGGAGGGAATGGCGTTATTCCCATTCCGTAGAAACAGGCTGGTCCTGTGAGTGATTCATTCAAAATTTTGCACCCAGCGAACTGCAAGAGAGGTCTGAACCCAGGTCTAACTGACCTCCCATGCGGGGCTTGTTTCCTTGGTCATGGTGACCTCTCAGGACCCAAGAGCACAGAGCTGCCAGGCCAGCCAGCTCCTCCCTCCCTCCAGGCTGTACCCCACCCCACCAGATACCCTCTTCTCCAGCTGCAGTCCCCGACGCCTCCTTTCTTTAGAGAAGATGCTGGCGCTGCTATCCCAGCCCCTCAGATTCTTGTTCTCACACTGTGGACTCTGGTTTTGTCCCATCCTGTACTACTTCCTAAACACCTTTTGAACGAATTTTGTCTCTCAGCTAAATCAGAAATTTTCATATGGAAAGGACAGTGTCCCAGGCCTCCATGGAAAAAATCCTACCAGTGCTGCTTGGTCGGTACTGACAACCAACTTTCAGGACCTGATTGTTGAGCTTGCTGGATGTTGAGAGCTGGTGGCCTCGACTTTGGTAGCTTGCAGTCGACCATGGTGAGAGTTTTCATACATGGAAATTGGCAAATCAGGTTCACCCCTTTTGGAGAGCTAGTTGTTAAGCATTTACCAGTGCATGGCTGCCTTAGGCTGAAAATTCTAATTATTAAAAATGACACTATGCTCTCTTTACTTATAATTAATGAGACAAAGGATATAGCCATTACACTTTTCTTTTTCTACAGAGAAATTATTCTGCCCTTGGGCTTATACCCCATTGCCCCGTGAGCTGCTCTTTGAGGATCTCTATGCGCACATCCCTGCTCTGACTGAGGAGTCAGAGGCCCCATGGTTGGGCTGTTCCTGTGAGAATTACACAAGACTGGAGACACAGAGTCTGGGATGGTTTAGACAGGGAAGCATTGCATTCTTATGAGATTTTGTTGTTGGGGAAGCAACTGTCTCATGGGTGGACTAAGAACACAGGTGTTTCCTAGCAGGGAGACTTGGCTGATGTAGCAGATACTGGAGAAAGAGAGAGGGAGACAGAGAGAGAGCTAGAGAGAGGCTGTGGTTCCACCTGGGAGCAGATGGTGGCACAACGGCACCTGCTTGAATGTGATGTCATCTGTATTCTTGTCCTGGAAAGAACAGGGCAAGTTCTCCTTCTTTGTGCTCCCCAGATGCTCTGCATGGCTCTTTGATGTTATAGCTACTTCCCTGACTCAGATACTAAGAGTCTAAGCTAAGTTAAAGGTCAGCTCCTTGGCTCAGAGAGAAGGGACAAGAAACCAACGTATCAGGCTTTGAAGGGCTGCTGTTCTGAGGATGGGTGTGTGTCAGAAATCGGCAGAAGGATGCTCTGCGTGGAGATGGCCTCTTCATAGCTGCATCTTCGAGAAATCCGCCCTCCCTCCCATACTTGGTCCCACTCTAAATACAGGGATCAGCTTAGGATAGAGTGAGTGAAAATAGGATGCCTCAGATATGTCCTTTACCTTTCAGTCTGGAGGAATCAGGGGATGGCTTGTAAGAAGACATCCGAGCATGGAAATCGAATGTATAGGATTGTTAAATCCTTTAATTCAGTATAACCTAATGTCTAAGCACAGCTTTCTCTCTCCTTTTTCCCAGTTCTAATGGAGGGGATTCTGGCAGGACAGTGACTATACGATCTCAGTATACTTTCTACTCCCGGTGTCGTAAATCCTGTCTTCTGAAAACAGACTTGCTCTATTCACGAGAAAGCTAATTCCATCCAAACTTCCATTTTTCCTTAAGACTTCTATTCATCCTCCCTGGGGATAGTGATGCCATTTTCCAAATAGTTTTTCCGCTTTCTCAGCCAGCCGTCTGGGAAGCCACAATGGTACTCAGTTGCTCAAGCAGCCAATGTTTTTGCAGCATTCAAGCTTTGCTCTTCCACCCTCATCCATATTCCCGCCGTGTTCCTAAACTCTACCTCCTATGCGGGGATTGCAGAGCCCTGGTCCCGTGAATGCTGTTATTTTCCTTCCCAAGACTGCTTCTGTCCTGCATACAACCTTGTCCAACTTTTATTCTTACAAAGTCTACACCCCCTCAAATCCTCACTTAATACCTTAAATGGTGCTGGGCTTCCTCAATTTTGTATAAACGTGTGGCTTGGGCTCTGGGCTGTAAGTCAGGGGACACAAGTTCTAATCTTCACCATGCAGCTAGCAGTTTAGTTATCTTCCGTGTGCCTACATTTCTCCTCTGCAAGTGAGGATGATCGTGGTAGCCTCATAGGACTGAGATAAATCCAGGAGAGCCTCATTGTATAAAAGATTACTTGTTGATGACATCTCTGGTGAGGTCAGATTTACTACTGTGGCTCTGTTCTGCGAAGGAAATGTAGAAGAGCAGGGGAGAGCCAGCAAATGCCAGAATAGCAAGGTGTCAAACACCTAAGGGCGCAACTGGAAAAATACAGGCAACCTTAAGACCGGCTCAGCACCTGCAGCAGGTGTCACTGTCTACACTGACGCTGGAGTGTCTACACACACGTACACTGGAGGGTGCTGACCCTGCTGGGGGCTGTGCAGGCATGAACATGTATGTGAAGATGTGTGCATGTGCTAAGATGCACATGCATATATCAACACGTGTAGGAGACATGCATGACTGTGTAAGCATATGGGTAGAGATCCGAGTGTGGGGGAAATAATCCTAGGGAGGCATGCACACATGTGTTTGTGCACATGTGTATTTATACACGTGTGTGTAGACATGTGCTTCTTTGTCCTTTGTATGAAATTGATTTCTGGGGAAATGAAAACTATTTTTATTCCATAATTTGGAGTTAAGAAATTGTGTTTGGTGTTGTTTTCTTTTATATTCTACTACTTAGCCTGAAGAGAGCTTTGCTTATCCTTCGCCAACTGAAAAACCAGTGAGTTCATCACCCCTCTGGAATCACGAGGCAAAGGGAAGCATGCCTGATACAATCTACTAATAATTCTCAAACTTTACTTTATGCATTGTTTTTTATAACTGCCCCTGCCAAATTCCATGGTGTGTACTGACCAGCCACCTTGACAGGGAATGGATTTTATATCATCTCCTCTTATTACGGCAGAACTACAACCAAACAACTGTTATGGTTAGTGTCTAGATGTCTCCCCAAAGCTTCATGCATTTTTGGGTTGAGCTTTTCAGAGGTAGCTGAATCTAGAGTTTGTGACTGATTCATGGGTTAAGGGTATGAGTGCTACACCTGCCCTAGCGCTGATAGTCTGCATATAATAATGTAAGGGACAGAAAGAGGCTTCCCACTCACTCTCTCTCCTTCTTGTTGCTCTTGGTATCTTCTGCTGCCATGAATGTTGCCCCTCTGCCATGTGCCACCCTGCCTTGGAGCCAACTGTTTATGGACTGAAACCTCCACAAACTGTGAGCTAAATAAACCTTTCCTCCTTTAACCTTGGGTGCTGGGTATTTTGTCTCAGTGACAAGAGAAAAGTAACTAACACAGCAGCCAACTGTGGCTTACGTGTCAATAAAGAAAAATGATACCAGAAGCCTGAAAAATTCAGAGACTTCATTCAGCACCTGGTAGCTGGGCACTGACTTAAGAGCCATGTTGCAAAGCTGTGCTGGCAGCACTCAGGAGTACAGGTGCCACGGTCAGCTGGACTTAAGTTCAAGTCCCCACCCTGATACTTTCTAATTGTGTGGCTTTAGGAAAAGCTACTTTGCTTAACTTCATCTTTCAGCTGCACACAGGAGCGGTAGATACAACATAGGGGAACTGTTGGGAAGACTAAGAACACAAGGTGGGTGAAGTGCTTGTCACATGCCCATTAGCCTTATCATCAAATATATCAAGAAATCATGCGTCTCCTTGTCTTTGGACTCCAAACAAGGATAAGATGTCTGAAGATCCTGTGAAGGTCACCTTTGCTGCTCCTCACTTAGGCAGTGACTTAGTCCAAAGTAATTCATGCCTCTTGTCTACCTTCCTAAGTCTCAGACCAACAGCTGGGTGAGGGTGCCCCTGTTATTCCCTCCTCGTTTCCTTATCCCATTTATCTTCAGGCCATCACCACAACTTTGATTTTTTTCCTCCAAATTTCTGGATATTTCCTGACCACTTCCTCAGCATTTCCATGCTGAGCCCATCCAGGGAGGGGAGAAAATGCTGCATAGCATCAAGAACTTGGATTTCCTTGCCATGATCATGAAGAATAGCATTCTTTCCTTTCCCACCAAGGTGTAAGGTGTTGTCCTCTCTAAGAGTGCTATGGAAGGAGATGTAGGGCCACGTGTGACCTCTGGGTCATTCCTTCCCAATAAGGCTCCCAGCTATAAAGCAAGACTCAGTTAAATTTGTACATTTTCCACTAAGTACAACAACTGTGCCCCAGATGGTCCCTGCCAGCCCCTTGATTGCTAGTTATTAAGAAGGTCAGAGCCACCCACCTGTGCACTGCAGCACCACAGACACTGGAGCAAGAAGCGTAGACTCCAGTGCCATAAACGTGGTACTTGGATTCTTGGCATCCTGCTGGACATTTCACAATGAACTCAAGATTGGTTATCTTTCCAGCTTTGACGTCACAGTTGATCTGAGGCACAGCTGGGAATACAACAGGAAGTCGAAGTTACACTTTGTGGTATTAGCTTATATATGAGGAGACTCCATTAGGTCATACGTATTCATTTACTTAATCTCTAAAAGTCAGAACCTGAATTAAGCCCACGTCCCTTCCTGGTAATGAGGGCAAAGCTGTAATTAGGACATTACTTAGACCAAAAGAACAACAGTGAGCATGTAAAGGACCTAACCTGCTGAAAGTGAAACTAAAAAGCTGATTCCTGTGCTTATTCGCACAATCAATTAAAGAAGAGAACTCTGGGGGAAGATCCACCTCCAGTGATCCGGAATAACCTTGGGGCAATGGCAGGAGGTTACTGGCTTTTCAGATGTTCTCTTCCTAACCCAAGAAGAGAAAACTCTCAGACAAGTTCACAGGAGGAGGGAAAGCTATTCTAGAAAGGGAAAAGAAGGGGGGTGTGTGGATCTTGGAGTCAGAGATGATTGGGAAAAAGTGACCTGCTGGCCACAGGCTGCATGCCTGAGCCTGTGGGAGGGCAGTGCAATGCTAGGGTGAACCCGGATCAGGAGGCTCAAGTGCTTGTGTTTTGTGCAGGAGGTGGGACACAACGGGAGGTTTTTGGACAGGGGGAAATATAATGAAAGCGACCTTTGTCCTGGTCTGACAGGCTCCTCTAGGCCAGCAAGGGCGAACCTTTTGGAGCTTTTAATGATAACAAACAACCGGCTATGGCACATGAGCCATAGCTTTGCTACCATTGCTCAAGGTCTAGTCACTGTCAGAGCCATATTTTCTCATCTGCCTCAACACCTGGTAGAAGGCCAGGAACTCCCCCCCCCCGCCTCCCCGCTCCCCGAAGCACCCAGGGAAGTTCATCAGTTCTTTTCTCCCTGCTTTCTTTCTTACTTGCTTTCTTACTGCTACTGTAGGTTATTTCTACCCAATAGGCATGTTTTCTGGAGCTGAGAGTTTGCTTGGTTATGAGGTAGAGAATACGCTGTATTGACAGTATTTTTATGAAAGAATGGGTGGGGTGCAACTTCTTTGCGAAGATTTTTCCCTCAAAAACTCCTTAAGGAAAAGGTTCCCTGGATGACAATCACGTGCCCCTCCAGGCAAGAATGTATTCAGCTCTGAGCCTCCTTCTTCAGAAGAGACTCTGAACTGTAGCACAGTTGAGAGCAGCACGCTCAGGAGGGGGATGGAAGCCACAGAATGGCAGTGATGGTTGACCGAAATGGCCCCTTCTGCCATAGGAGAGCTACACTTTGAAGGCAAGTGTTAGTTGTCTTCCTGTGTAGGACTGCTGTGTGCCAGAGAGCTGAACTAGAACTTATAAGGTAAATTTCCCATAGAGGCAAATTTTGCCAAGAACTTTCTAGGAATTGACACCCTGGGAGGAATGGGCTGCCTCATAGAGCCATGAATGGGCTGTCAGCGGAAATATGCAAGGAGAATAGTTGAAGAGAGGGTTTCTACACTGGGTGGGAGGTAGAAATAAAACCCTTTCTAGGGCTAAGAATCTCTGATTACACACACAAATCCAGGAGCTCTGCCAGGCCACCCACCCTCTGAGTTACCAAGATGGTCTCAGCGTTCTTAATGGCTTCCAGCTGTATCCAAACACTC
>NW_004955441.1:4576114-4587488 GCF_000276665.1 Chinchilla lanigera | reverse complement strand
CACACACACACACACACACACACACCCTTGTATATTTGAATGAACAGTTACATTTCATTCTGGTGGGAGCGGGAACAGAAGTTAGAATTGGTCCTTTCTTACTCCACCCTCAGGGCGGGGCCGGTATGGTGCTCTTCCTGGGGCCGAGTTTAACTCAGGCTCAAGCAACCTGGGGTCTTCATTAAGAAGGAGAGCACTGAGCTTAAAGGGGTCGGTTTCATTCTCCTCAACAAAGGTTTCCTCTTCGCCAAAGTTGCTTCCTTTCCATTTTTTGTTCTTTTCAATTTTGATATTTAAGGCTGCATTTACTATTTTGAGTCTGAAAGTATATTTTTTTAAAGCAATTTTTGGCTTTCCTCAAATTTCTGTTCTCACCTCCAATTAGCTAATTGCTTGATCCTGGATGTAACAGTGTGTGTTCAGTTCTCCTTTCTTCCTTAAATCACTTACTCATTCCCAAAGAGAGCTCCTCCCTTAGATTTAGAGAAAATGGAAGACTTCATTTTGGTTCTCATACTTTGAAATAGGAGGGAATAAACTTTGTGAACGGGGATAAATTTTTGGTGAGACTTCAGCACTCTGAGACTTTGGATCTCCTGGCAGGCCAGTCAGATCTTTTGGTTGAGTCAATGAGGTTAAATCTGGAAGTTTATTATATGAGCATTACACAATGACGAAATCTGTTGAAAGACTTCAGGTACACAAAGTACATGCAGTAGGATTTTCCATGAAATAGCTAACTGAAAAGAAATGGAAAATGACACATGGAGCTATTTTGCATCCTGCTAATCAATGTTCTCTTTCTTTGAGGGGGCATTTGGATTTTGTTTGTTTCCTTGTCTTGTTGTTGTTATTGTTGTTTTAAGGCCAAGAAAGTATTTTAAATAACATCTGCTTTAGCTCCACCCAACAGGATTAGCAAAATTGGTGGATTAGCTCATTAATTTGTCCCACAGGGTGAAAAAAATGAAATCAAACACATATGCTCATGAACTTTGGAAAAGCAACAACAAAGTGTGGGTAAAAGTCAAATGTTTGTTAAATTTCTACAGAAAATTGAGCTGGAGAGAGTGAACTAATTACATTTAGCAGAGTAATTGCCAAAATCATTGGAAAGTGTAGTCTGTGTCCAGCCAGGAAAAAGTAGCTACTTGTACCTTTCTGGCAGCTCTTCTTTAAGTACTATATATGAAAAGCATGGTTTATTTTTCCCTTACTTGTGAGGTAGTTTATAACCATTAAAGTATCTTCGATTACTCTTCAGGCACAGATGAAATGATTTATCTTTGAATTTCCTCTGAATGTTTTTGAACTATTCAATGCTTACAGATTAGGTTTTCCTCCTCCTTATCTCCCTTTTGTTGTTTAGATTCATTTTCTTATTTCCTTCCCCCTTCTCTAGCTTTTATCCACCAAATACAGAAAACTGACTTCTTTAAGAGGACAAGTCAAATGTATGGCAGCTGAACAAGCACCATTTTCAGGTGTGGCATTTGGCAAATGCCCAGCTAGCATTCAGAGAGAAAGTTAACGTCTCCACTGTTGTCTCCGGTGAGAACTTATTTATGTGTTCTAGAAAAGTTTAATCCCCCCAAAAACACTAGAAGAATGCAAGACCAAAGCCTCTTCTATCCCTTCCTGCGTGGACATTTGCTGGTGGCAGTGAGGCAGACCCTGGGCTAAAGGCTCCAAGGATCAGGGGAGCCCAGACCTGCACTTGGCTTGTCACTTTATGTCCTCACTGCTCCTTCAGCTGGATCCCTAAGGTTACCTTACCCGTCACTTTCAAGTCACACCCCCACCAGAATGTCTCGGTATCTGCCAAGGGCTCCTCCCCAAGGCCTTTGGAATCAGTCACAGGGAAAAAAGAACAACCGCTTGCAAACCAGATGGCTAGACCTGTGGGGTTACCTTAGGTGTTGGCCTCTGAACACACGTGTCAGCTGCATTGATCTCACAGTGTTCTTGGGCAAAAGGTCTCACTTCAGGACAGAAAACTGATATTGGCTAACCCACTATTTTAATGCACAATTAGAATCTCAAGGGCAGAACTACAAATGCTTCTGCTGTGGGTTGGGTTTCCTGCCCAGGACAGTAAAAGTGATTATTGGGTGATGTCATATTCAACAATCCAGATGTGTCGCAGGCCAAATCAAACTGTATACTCTTCTTATTTTGCCATTCATCTTTGCGGTGATCTTAGGCAAGCCACATTGCTTCTGGGAAAAATTTTTCTTCATTATTAGAAGAAACCCTTGTAAGCCTTTCTGGTGGCTCTTAATGAGAAAGAATTATTATAACATAAAAGCATGAACAGTTTTGATGTTAAACTTGATTTTATTGCACTGTGATTGTCAACTAGTGTAAAATCCTATGTTAAGAGAATTATGCAAAAATTGTTAATTTAGTGAAATAAAAATGACTATTTGAACACGAATGTATCCTTTTTATTGCCTCTGACCCTCAGTAAACAGTTCACATCAAGTCTTCCTTCGTAATGACTTTTTTTTTTTTTCAAAACATTGCTTTAATTTTTTAAGAAATTATCTTTAATCATGTTGAATTTTGGGGGCAAAAACTATCAATAGCTTATTGGTGCCTTTATGAAATGTTAAAAAAATTCTTAATAACTTTCCAGGGTCCCTTCTGTAGAATTTCTGGGCTTGTCCTACTGTCTTTGCTACTTCTTAAATGTATTTTGGTTTGAAATTTGGCCTGAGTCACTGCTCACACCTGGAACTCTTTTTCTTACCATCTGTTTAAGTGCTACTAAGTTTTCAAAGACCTAGTTCTAGTGACATCTTCTTTCGTCTCTTAGAATATAAACTTCACAAGGGCAGAGATTTTTCTGTTTTGTTCACTGATGTTCATTAGAATGCTGAATGAATGAAACCAATCCATTAGAAATTTTTGCCATTGCTATATCTAAATATGGTATGTCTCTCTACCTCCAACTTATTAAGTCACTGTCGTTTTCTGCCTGGACTGTTAATACCATCCTCTTGTCCTGGTGTCTTCCGTTTTATGCATGACCATCCTTTGCCCCAGTGTTTTTTACTATGGAATAGCAGTGTGCTGCTTAAAAAAAAAAAAGGAACCAGATTTCATCATTCTCCTATCCGAAACTCCTCACTGGCTTCCTACTATCCTTAGAATAATGTCCTAACTCTTTAAGGTGGTCTAAAGGATTTGGTCCTTCTACTCCATTCTACCTAATCATCTGCCATGATCTATTTAGATCATGACAAGGTGCCAGTCAGCAAAGTCTTGGGAGAAGGAACGACCAGGACAAAACCTGTGATGTAGGAATGGGCTTAGGTTTGAAGACAATGAAAAAAAGTCTGAATGCCTGGAATGTAGTGAGTGTAGAGGGGAGAGGTCCACACGGAGGTCTGGGAGCTCAGTAGGGGTCAGGTTGTAGCAGAAGATGCCCTCTCCCTCCAGCCAGTAGACTTCAGTCTGTTAGTTGCCCAGGTAACAGCTCCAGTTCCAGTTCTGTTACTTTTGTTTGTTACAGTGGGCTGCGTAGCTGGTCACTGTGATGCACATTGTAAGAATCAATCAAAGACAGCCAAGTACTCTGCCTGGGTACCTCCCCTTTACAGACCATAAAAACCTCCCTCCCTGAGCCTTTGCGGCCTGACATTTTGAGGGACAGCTGATTCCTTGTCAGTGCCCGATGAGGTAAAATAAATCTTCCTCTGAATCCTGGGTGTTGTTGCAGTGTTTCTGTTTGCCATTGCAAAGTCACACGGGAACTAGCCAAATTCACGGGCCCACCATGACCAGTACGTCAGCAATTGTTTTCACTAGAACTCTTTCCAGCAATAGTCCTTCCAGAAGAAATGTCTTGACAAGCCTCCTGAGCTTCCAAGAGCCTCTGGGTGGGTTAAACTGTTCAGAGAGGTAACACAGAGAGGCTGCATGTGCAATGGTTTGTTGTTGGGAAAGAGGGTGGCATATGAGATGAGAGGGAGAAAGGGTGAGAGGACCATGATGCTGGTGGAAGATCATCCACTCCTGGAGGTGGCTCCTTTGATGGCCCCTGAAAGTCTACAGTGAAGGGTCTAGAATATGATAAAATGCCAGGTGCATGGAACTTTCTTATGGGAGCTGGTAAACTGAGCTACAGGATAGAGCACGACAGGAGGGCCATGGGAACACAGGCGTGCTAAGCAGAGAAAATCATGAAGACATAAATTGCAGATTCTCTAGAAATCATGGGGCGAGCTCCAGACTTTTGCAAAAGGTTACAGAGTTGGTTTTTGCAGAGGTTTAATCTAACATCTAAGGAGACATGGAGGCCAACCTCAGAGTGATATAGCATTTCTGTAAACTATGAAATTATAGCTTGGTTCAGTGGTAGGGTTAATAGGTCACAATCCAATGCCATAAAACACTGTCCCTGAGCCAAGCCTATTCCAAGAAAATGTACAGCGTTGTATGTTAAGGAAACCTGTCCTTTGGTCATAAAAGATTTCATAAGAAGAATCTATATAAGCAATAGTTGGGGAAAACATAGGACATTTAAAGAAAATAGTTTTACGAAGATGCATCCAGTGAAAGGCACTTGTCTCAACAGGTAACTCTATACTTAAGCTTTAAGCACTTCAAAAAGTCCATGAAGGTTGATTCTACTAATCATTGCTAGGCTTAAGAAAATGCCTTCATACAAACTCCACGGAAGGATAGTGACAGAGAGCAGCTTATCTATTGCCATAGAGCTTTGGGGCAGCTGCAGCATTTTGTATCTCAAAAAAAAAAAAATGACCTAGGGCTGGGGATATAGCTCTTGGTAGAGTGCTTGCCTAGCATGCACAAGGCCCTGAGTTCAATCCCCAGAACCACAAAAAAGAAAAAAGTGACCTATAGCCAGGTGTGGTGGTGCACACCTGTAATCCCAGTACTCACGAGACTGAGGCAAGAGGATCGTTGCCAGTTCAAGGCCAACCTGGGTACAAAGTGAGCTCAAGGCCAGCCTGAACTGCATAGCAAGACCCTGTCTCAAAAAAACAAAACAAACAAAAAAAACCTCCACAACAGCAAAAAAGGAGACCTATTTTAGTTTACAAAGGATCCCAATACATGTTTTTGCACTTAATCCTTATAAAACCCTAAAAGACAATATTGTCTCATTTTCCAGAGAGGCAAGTTGGCTTGTTCAAGCTCAGGTATCAGTAAGTGGCAGAGCAAGGTCCTGAACTCATGTCTTCTGCCTGTAAACCTGAGGCTTTGCCGGGCCTACCTGGTTGCCTCTTTAATAACAGAAGAGAAGATGCAATCTCTGCCTTTCTAGTTTATTTTTATAGGGCTTTTCTGAGCTCAAAGATTACTGACAACCATTGGGGCAAATGCAGGATATATATGGCAAATAGGTTGTAAACATGAATGTGTATGTGTGTGTGTGTGTGTGTGTGTGTGTGTGTGTACACATGCATGCATGCATCTGTACATTCACCCCAAAATGCCTACAAACAACTTTTCTAGTGCAAATTTCCTTATGTTGTTCTCCTAGTATTTCTAAGAATTAGCCACAGTACAGTTTATTCAACTGAAAATCAGGAACACAGAAGTGACCTGATTGGTTTCTTCCTTACATATCCAAAGGAGGGCTATAGAGTTAACCTTCCTCCTTTTTCAGAATCTGAGAAAGAGCACACAGAAATTTATGAGAGGGACACACCGGTGCGGGCACTGGCTGTTTAGGACGTGCGTAAACACTGGTGATTACTTACAAATCACTACACGGGAACCTGCCTAAGAAACCGCATGCACGCTACACCAAATTCTTCAATCATAGACATGTATTTTTCTTCATCAGTGTCCAGTGCACGAACCAGTCCCAGAACAATAACCTCTTCATGCCCAAGGCAGTATCTGGGAGTCATCCACCCTCTCAAAGGTTGATTGCAAAATCTTTCCGTGCCGTACAAGTTATTAAGGTTCCCATATTTGAAAGAACTAGGTGAATTAAAGCTTGTACATTTCACCCTGAATGAGCCTGTTTCAACAGACTCCAGTGTAATGGAAATATTTCAGAATGTAGCTTCGCTGTCTGTGGGGAATAGCTTATTGTTCAGCTTGCGGATTGTTACCTTCTTTAGGTAGATTTCTTTCCCCTAAAATTCCCAGCAGCCGCCACCCTGTAAGCATGGCAAAGAAAACCAGCTTCTCAGATTAGCATTACCTGACGGGTCCTCACCCACTTTTCCAGTTGCATCTCCCAGGGATCCCCTACCCCAAAACCCCAACATCCCTGTCACTGCCGACCTCTCTCTGTCCTTATTCACCATGATAACTGGGCCTGGTCCAGCTAGTTGGCCTCCCTCTATCTCTGCCTGTAAAATTCGACTTATTTTTCATGTCTCATTGAATGTTCATTTACGAAACCAATATGCACACTACCGTAGAGTCCTTATTTTCTAAATTCATATTCATGGGTAGTATTTACTACATTTTGCTTTATTTCACAGTGGTTTCGTTGTTTTTCATTTGCCCATTTACCCAACAATTACTTAATGACACCAGTCATACAATCTTGGTGCTTTTGGTCTTGCTGGGAAGACAGACTAATAATAAAAATGCTCTCAGAAGATATGTGGTAAGTCCTTGGAGTACCACACCCGCAGGAAGCATGAGTTGTGTATGTATTTTGGGGATGTTTACAGAAATCAGAGACTTTCTGGATGGCCAGCCAGTAAACAGTCAGTTGTGTGGAGTTAATAATCGTGGCTTTTACCTGTGAGATTCTGACTTCTGACAGCTCTTGGACTAAAGGCCATTCCTTCTGGAACTCCTCTGAGGGTTTTTCGTATATGGAAAAGCTATTGATGAAGTGTTTTTTTGGACATTCTTTTTTTTTATTACAGGTTTGCAGTATGTATTTACATTCTTTGTATGGAGTTGGTCCGTGTATGTAACTCATCTTAGTTTCTTTTTTCATCCTCTTTCCCTCTCCTCTCACCTGCTCCCTCCGTCTTGATTCCCTTCCCATTTTTTTTTTTATTTTGCTCCTTATTTATTTGGGTTTCTCATATAAGAAAAATCATGCAACATTTAAGCTTGCATGTCTGATTTATTTTACTTAATGTTGTGGTCTCAAGGTGCATCTATTTTCTTCCAAATGACTCATTTATCTTTCTTTATGGCAGAGTAGTGCTCCATTGTGTGTAAATGACACATTATCTTTATCCACTTTGCTGATGGATAAGTAGGCTGCTTCCCAGCCTTAGCTACTATGAACTGTGCTCCTGTAAACAGTGGGTACGCATGGATCACTGCACTATTAGTGCAGTTAGAAACAACGGGCCTGAGGAAGTCACTCACTCACTCCCTTCCATCCATGTAATTGTTTTCCTTTTTTTTTTTGAGACAGGGTCTTGTTATGCACTTCAGGTTGGCCTTGAACTTGTGTCAGTCCTCCTGCGTCAGCCTCTCCAGTGCTGGGATTACAGGTATGTCACCCACTCGACCATCCATTTAATTTTAAATAGCACCCTAGAACCGTTCCTCCTTCCACTGTCCAAAGAGAGGTAGAAAACCACATAACAATAACTCAGGAGATCTGCGCATGCTTGTTGCATCCATTGGGCTGACCTTTGGTGACCTTCACCCTACTCAAACCTCCTTAAGGGTTCCTAAGTATGTACTACCTGTCACACATGTTATTAAGACCAGAGTGAATTTTGGGACTAGCACACATATTGAGAGCCCCTAAGATGACTCACCCTCTGTTAATCACTCCTGCCAGTCACATCTGGGGACTCTGAGGGAGGCAGCTGGACTGAGTTGCAAATCCTCTACATTCCAAAAGCCTGCTTTACTGGGGCCATTACTGCTGCTGTGTGCCGTTATTTGTGTGCTGTGCTTCTGCTATCCTGCCACCCCAGCACCACTTTTTTGTCTATGCCATATCCTTTGTTGGCACAGAGTTGCCCGGAGCACAACTTCCTATGATCTTCAATAAATGTATCTGCTTTTCACCCTCCATCTGTATTGCATGCTTGCAATTCCTCGATCCTCATACAAAAGAGCCTGAAATCTGTCTGCTAAGTTCCTCACGCAGGAACACTATGATGTCTTTAACTCCTTTGGGCTACAAGTTATTCCCTCTCTAGCACAGACACTCTGCCAAGCTGAGACTTTTCTAAAGTCTTTGGTGGACATAATTTATTTGGAAGCATATGATGTGCCTGACGGAGGCCTGTGTTGAGTGGGTAACCTACATATACATGAAGCTCGTCCTTAAAATTCATAACCTTGCTATTGTTAGCTGTAGCCTCAAAGAGTCAAGAAAAATGCAGCCACATTTTGGTAATTTGCTTTAGAACCTGCTTAATGAGATTTATGCTGATTAAACCTACACTAAGGTACTTTTGAGTAGGGTTAGATTTATGGCTCCAAACCATCAGGACAGTAAGTGCCTTAAAAAAGTCACCTCTAAAATAAATGATGAAATGCCCATTAGCACAGTCAGGTAAACTTTATCTTGGAATACACAGCAGGGGAATTTATTAAGTCACTATCATGTTAATTCCCATTGCATCTTTTCCTTTTTTACTGCTCTTAGGAAAGTGGCCAGGCTTTTGTATTCTCCTGCCACTGGAGCTCAGGGTTGCAGGAAATGGCAGAATTACTCAAAGACAACACCTCCTTGGGGATTTGGGAAACAGACTCTCCGCATCCCCCTTCCGTGAGGGGATTGGGTTCTTTCAGCCCAAAGACTGATGGCAAGGTAGGAGTGGGCAGGTAGTTCCAGTGGGAGAATGTCCCCACTCCCCAGCAGCTGTCTTCAAACAAAATGACCTCAGTGCAGCAGGCAGTATGATTCCTCTCAGGATGGAGCCCCAGGTATGGGCTTTCCCTACCTCTGCCAAGACCCCGTGCTCCAGGAAACAATGGAGCTGTCCACCAAAAATAACAGTGACTTGGATGCTAAGCCACTGAGGGGACCTCCCTAAATCTTCAAGAAAACACAAACCTTCTAGGAGCTAAAGCAGGGGGGAAAGCTCCCATAAATAAAGAACTTGAATTCTATACCTTCCACCCCTCAAAACTAGCAGTTTGGAGTCAAACTTCATTTGATGTAGAAACTAAAGAAATAAACCAAGTATGGTAGAATAAAAATTAGCCAACTGGTCACATGAAAGTAAAATATTGACTTGGAAATGGTCCCCTTTAAGCCTGGGAAATATCTGTGAGAATCCCTGCAATTGCTTTCCCCCTTTTTGCTTTACCCTTTTGTAAAACCTGCATACCAGATTGCTTTCAACATACTTGTACTTGTCACCTTCAGATCCAAAGGGTATCAAATGGGGCTAAGCAATGTCCACGAGGGTCTTTGTGGTTCATAGTTAGACAAAATAAGTGTGGAGGGGTAAGGAAATGAGAAGACAAAATGAAAAAGAAGGAAAAGGAAGGGAGCAAGAAAGGTCTAACTACCTAAAGCAACGACAATCCTGTGAGTAGGGAAAATGGCTGCTCTGTTATGGCAGGCGTAGTCAAGCCAAGCCAAAGGCTGACGCAATGAGACTCTGTCTCTCAAGACTTTGGGAGGGCAAGAGAAAGAGAGATGCGCAGATGTGCAGAGAAAAGCAGAAGTGTTGATTCCTTCGGCTTCTCCAGCTGGGGACCAATCAAACGAGTCCAGCTGTACTTCCTGTCCTGGGTTCCGTGAACCACCCCATGTCCTGTCCAAATCCCCTTTTCTACTTAAGAAAATTGGACTTGGATTTCTGTTAATTGCAACCAAAATAATCTGCACTGAGATACTCTCAATGCTTTGTGATGGAGTCCAGACCCCCAAACCCGGTAGTAAAGCTCTTCCCAATCTGCTGCCTGCTTACTCTGCATCTCTCCTGTCAACACCTTTGACTCCTCCATTTCAGCCAAACTGAGCTACTCTGCTGCTCTTCCTGCGCTCCAGTCCTTGTGCATGATTTGTTTCTCTGCTTATAATGCCGCTTGGCAGTGGTCCCGTTTGCTTTGTCATTGTAGATGTGTCATTTCCTCCGGGAAACCCTCCTTACTGGTTGCTTCACTCTCATAGTCTTACCCCTTTGTTCCTATTACTTACACATGATAGAATGACTGCCTGTTGGCTTTTTTTCCAGCCTACATTGTGAGCTCTGGGACAGCAAGGAAGGCGTCCTGATCACCATTGTCATATCTGGGTGTCTAACATCATGCTGGTACTTGGCTGCACCCAATAAATACTTGTTGAATGAATGAACGTCATGCCTTCCTTGCTATCAGTTATCTACCCCAGCTGCAGACCGTGCTGAAGAGGGAAAAATGAAAATTAATCTGGCCTCAAGCTATGGACTATGATTTGGAAATACCCCCAGGTCAAGAATCAGTTACCCCCATGGTTTGGGAATATCCTATTACGTTCATTGTATCTTTTTTCTTCTTTATTTAACGATTTGCCAGAGTTTCTAATTAGAGAAGAGACTTCAGGCATTTATTGATTTAAATATGCTGCATCGCAAGGGAGGTTTTGAGACTAAAACTAGAATTTAGTATATCAGAAATTCAATCCATCTGAGATCTCTCAGAAAGGTTTGCCCTTGGGTCATTTAGCACAGATTTTCATAGTCCTTGAAAACTGTTGTCATGGTAATCATGGAACCTTTCATGATTTTTGTATACAAGTTAATGAAGATGCTAGAAATAGCCCAAAGGAATTCATACTTGGGTGTGCGTTTGTCTCCATATTAACCCAATCATTGTTTTGAACACACATCTGCCCCAGGGCTGGTCCTCTTGGCTCATGGTTCTGACAGGAATAAATAAACAACTGATTCCTTTTTAGTATTTCATTTTAGGAGGCTATGGATGGCTGCCCTTTTGGTCTCATTTCAACAGGAAATCCCACGTGGAAGGTTTAAAGGAGCAGAGAAAAAAGGTCATTGTATGAAGTAAATCTCTTTCATTACAAGTTATTAATGTTGCTGATTTCCAGGCACTTACAACCTATACAGGAAGTTTCAATTTTGGAACATGGAATGCAGAACAGGGACTATATCTAAAACCTTTGTTTTATGGTCCTTTATAAACACATCTTGACTGAAGCATCCACTAAGCTTACAAATACAGATCTACATATCCCAGAGTATAAGATTTCCCATTTGTGTCCTGTATTGCTAGTGATTTCCCAACATCTGCTTGTCCATTCTTTCTTAGTAATAAAGTCCCTCATTTTTAGTGAAGCGTGTGGATGTTTAAAATCAAGACATTTCCCACTCCTCCTTAAGACTGACCACGGGTATTTAAGTAGAAGCGGTGCATTCAATTTTCTGGGTTTATCTTTAGAGGGGATTAGTGTGCACCTCTTCACCCCTTTTTTCCTGGCTGGAGTGATGGATAGCCATGG
>NW_004955441.1:4572191-4575953 GCF_000276665.1 Chinchilla lanigera | reverse complement strand
TTTTGAGTCCCTGAGGATTGTGGAGCTTCTATTAAAATCACAGACTATGTCTACAGGAAAGGGAAAAGAAACTTGACTCTCAGGTAAGTGACAATTATTTTGCATTTCTGTCATCCACTCCTAATCAATATGTCACCCAAAAGTGAATTTTTTTTCCTTCTCTCCACTGACACTGAAATCTCATATAAAGCTTACTTTCTGATGCCCTGGGCATGCTGGAAGATGGGCAGAATTGCTGGACCTTTGCATTAGCCAGATAGGTACTGAGAAAACACAAATTTTTCTAGTGCAGTGGAACCACCAACTTTTTACTCTAAGTCAGAACTTTTATCGCAAGTGCTTTTTGAAATGAGGTAGATGATGAACAAGACTACTTAGTCTAGGTGCAGCCCAGTCAAGCTAGAGAAAAACCCCAAACCAAGCCAAACCAAAACAAAATTTCCTCCCCAGTAGTCTCTAAAACAAATGGAATGACTTTTCCCTTGGGAGACACAGGCCTTATATCAATGAGGAACTGTGATGTTACTTACTGAACTTGGGTCTTTTGCTCTTCTTTGCCATTTCTTTATGTGAATGTATTCCAGTCACCAGCAAAACTGCATAAAGAAAATAAAAATTGCAAAATGTAATCAATATTATTTCACTTCAATGTGTTTCTCCCATGTTCTCATTGATGGAACTTAATTTCCTACATATTAAGATTGGGAAACTGAGATACATAGTTTGTGTAACCTTGGCGGGAAGGTTCTTTCAACATTACCTCTTGAATATTTTTCCTTTGTTTTACTGCCTTTAAATTTCACCATGCCAGTCTTTTTTAGATTTTTTTTTTTTTGTACCTGGAGGGGAATCAAACTCACAACCTCATGCTTGACAGGCAGGTGCTGTGCTGCTGAGCTATATCCCTGGTCACCGTACCAGCCTTACCATCTCCATTTTCCAAAGCAGAGGATGTAGGCCTGGAGAAGTCTCCTGATTTTCCCCAGTCCCAGGAATAAAGGATGGAGGTAGGGTGAGTACCTCCTGTCTTGTGCCTTTTGCTCTGTGTCACAGCAAGTTTCCAAATGGCCAATTTCCTAATAGCCAGAGACCTGCGCTCAGACTGTGTGTGCACCACAAGTGTGTGTCTGAGTGTGTGTGAGTGTGTGTGGGTGTGTGCATGTGTGTGACTGAGGAAAGGCTGAATGGTCATGTAAAAAGCCTTAGGAGTGAGAGTGTTGGGAAAGTAGGATACACTAGGAGAACAGTGTTAGGGAGAAAGGGGAAGACGAGTCACAAGGTGCTTTGGTTTAGATCTGAAATGTGCCCTGACGGTCTCGTGTGTGTGTGGAAGGTGACTAGATCACAGGGCGCCATACTCATCAGTGGATTCATTGCTGAGTTTAGTAGCTGAATGTGGTGTTGGAGGTGGGGCCTTGCCTGAGGTGAGTCAGTGGGGGGGTGTGACCCGGAAGGAATATTCTTGCCCCAGCTCCTCCTTTGTCTCTCTGCCTCCTGGTTGCTGTGAACTGAGCACCTTTTCCTCTGCAAGGTTCTTCTGCAGCGCCATTTCTGCCTTGGAGCCAGCTGCCCGTGGACTGACACTGAAAGCCAACATAAGCCCCTTTTCCTTTAAGCTGTGGGTGTTGGGTGTTTTGTTCCAGCAACAAGAAAGTGACCAGGACATAAGACCCGAGGCCCACTCCAGCAGCCCTGTGTCTGTGTCCTCCTCAGAAACTGAAGCACAGCCTCAAACAGTGTTTGGATGTTGTTGTCCACTAGGACGCATGGTGATGAGGAAGAAGGGAGAACCTTTATCCTTTTAAATTTGAAGCCACATTCTCAGTCTCTAACATATAAAATAAACTTGAGTCTTGAGCTTTTAAAAAATAACACTGACTTTTTCTCTAGTTACAAAACTCATATATGGTCCTGGTAAAAATATATAAAAAGCACAGCACAATAGATACCATTATTTTCCTCTCTCTCCTTTTCCTCCCTCACCCCCTCTCTCTATATATATCACAAGAGTTTTTTTCTTTTCCTGGTACCAGGAATTGAACTCAGGACCTTGTGCTTGCCAGGTAGGTGCTTGTGCCACTGAGCTATATCCCCAGCCCCTCTCTCTATATAGAGAGACTTTTAAACAAATATTTGATTTTAATGATACTGTTCACAACATTTTATAACTTATTCCAACTTAAGGATATATGCCTTAATTTTTTTCTTGTCATTAAATGTTCTTGAGAGAAGAGTAATTTTAACTGCCTAAATTATTATGCTATATATGTATTTAATTTAGTCAATCTTCCACTTAATATAAAATAGCTTCATCTTTGCAAAGAACACTATTTCCTTGAAATAAATTTTCATGTAGAATTTTTCCTGAAATTTATATGCTACTTAAAATTTTAATATGTATTGTGACAAATTTTCAGAGCAAATTTTATTAGCAGCCTATAAAAATGCTTCTCCATTTCTGCCTTAATTTTATCTGAAGGCAGAAAAGCACTGTTTCTCCTTTCAAAATGCTCATCTGTTCTTTTTTCCTCTTCCTTTCTTTCCAGGCATCCTTCCACCTCAACCACCAATGGTAACACTGCTTTAACTCATCACCATGTTAGTCACTTTCATGAGAAACTCACTTCTGGGATAAAGCTGGGACTCTGGAGGTGAGTGTGGGGAAGTACAGCAATCAAAACAAGCACTTTAGCTTGGGGGAGTGGACAAGGCCCAGGGGGCTGTCCCCAACATAGCAAAAACAAATAAATAATAATTCAAAAACAAACTAAGTATTTGACCACTTATCTTGTATATTTGTTTTTTAGCAGAACACATACACTTAATTTGAGTATCAATGACCTGAGGAATTCTTGAATTGTCAGCTATTTTTGAAGGAAAAGATGGTAATGTTATCAAGAGATAAGAAAAATTTTGTATTTATTCTAAGATTTTTTTAACTGCTATAGAATGAACCTTTGTCTCCCCCCACCCCCAATTCACATGTGGAAATCTTAATCTGAGGTGATGAATGTAGAGCTGTTGCTAGGTGACTAGGTCAAGAGGAAGAAGCCCTCATCAACAATTAACGCCATTTAAAAAGAAGTCCCAGAAGATGGCCTTGTCCCTGCCATCATGTAAGGACACCGCAAAACAGCTGTCTATAAACCAGGAAGTGAGCTGTCACCAGACGCTGTCTTGATCTTGGTTTTCCCAGCCTCTAGAATTTCTACAAATAAATTTCTGATTTTTTTTATAAGCCATCCTGTCTATGATAGTTTGTTACTACAGCTTGAGCAGAGACAGTAGCTGATCTATACTAATAATACAACCTCTAAGTTATCCCCAGATTTGACTATTAGTGATACATGATCTTTAACTGATATAGGGGAAATAAATGTAATTCTCAACCTGATAGGTGCCCAATATGCCAAGTGTTATGGTTTGTGTCTGCAGGTGCCCCCAAATCCTCATGCAGTCATGGGCCGGGCTTCTAGACTTATGATTCATTCATGGTCCAGTGTTGGAATTATGGATGTGAGTGCTACACCCATCCTAGGGCAGATAGTTTGCTTACAGTGTAAGGGAAGGAAAGAGGCTCCTTGCCACCCCTCCTCCCTTTTGCTCTTGTTGCTTTGCTGTTCTGCCACCATGAAGTGTTGCCCTCTGCCATGTGCCATTCTGCCTTGGAGCCAGCCAAGTATGGACTGAAACCTCCACAAACTGTAAACTAAATAAACCTTTCCTTCCTTAATCTTGGAACCGTCAGGTATTTTGTCCCAG
>NW_004955441.1:4567530-4570070 GCF_000276665.1 Chinchilla lanigera | reverse complement strand
TAATTCACTATTATTTGTCTATTTGTTTTCCTGAGAAACTATTTTGTAGATAACAATATGTAAAACAATAACCATTGATAATTTCCTACCATTTTGTCTGTAATTTGTTAAGTCCCCCCCTATTATTATGTTATCCTTCCTTTACTCTTTAAAAAAAAAAGAGTAGGAAAAAATATTGAGAAGAGGAATAAGGAATAGGAATAGCTCTTGGGAGACAGGAGGGGTCCCAAAAGGGTTGCCAATGAGCCCACTTCTGAGAGGAAGTTTTATAGAGCAAAATAATGGGATAAAACTATGATCAACCAATAAGATTACAAGTGTAGCTGTTTAGATAATATTGATCCAATGGGGAAGCAGGTCATGTAGCAAGTGTATATTGATGACATCATTGACCTTGAATCTATGTCTTAGTCTGTCTTTAGTCTTAGTCTATTTGTCTTAGTCTTAGTCTTAGGGGGTAAGAGAGGATGGCCCACCCCAACCTAATGAAATAATCATTTGTTTATATGGGAAATCTCAAAAGGGTACCAAGAATCTCAAGCTGCCATTTCTCCCTTAGGGAGGTATGTAAACCTGACCATGGTGACTTTAATCTTTTTTAGGTGTGCCTCTAGCCCCAATTGTGATGTGTTCTCATCTTTTGCACTGACTCTCTTGAGGGCCCAGCCCTGTCTGACTGCCTATAATATTTCTACCTAACTTAGTTTTCACTCTTTTTCTTTTTTTGTACCGGGAATCAAACTCAGGACCTCGGGCTTGCCAGGCAGTCACCATGCAGCTGAGCTATATCTCCAACCCCTAACTTAGCTCTCTGTAACAGTTCCCCTTCTGAAGAGCTACCCCTAACTTCCATGACAGGGCAAGGGGCAAAGACTGTTTTGGGTACTTGAGGATCATAGCTGTGATCAGCAGATGAGATACTCTACAGCAGGTCTATCTGAAGGTCCTTGATAGATGCTAGGCATTCTTATCTTCGGAAGGCATATAGCTTTATGTCTGAAGGAGACAAAGCCAAAGAAACAATTAAGTATATAAGGGCCAAATAACAAGATCAATAAGACTTTACGAATATAACCAACAAATGTTTCTCTTAGGAAGAGCCAGTAATAGCCTTCCACAAAGAGGGTAAGGAGAAAGTCTATGGAATTTTAGAATCTGACATGGCATTAACCTTTTGCTTACTATCTTAAAGAGCCATTGAGATATTAGCAGAAGGATCAGGAATATATGCACAGCATTCAGCTTTTATAATTGCACAAGTGTCCCCTTGTGCCATTGTTAGGATATTTAATGCCATTTGATTTTGGAGGATGGCTTGCCTCATTAATTTTACTTCTTCCTTTAGGAAGGAGACCAGTTGAGGCATCACTTAAGGCTCATTGAGTATAGGATAGTTAGTCAAGGCCTTGATGTGTTGTATGGCATCTTCTAATCTTAGGGAGGGGATAAAGATAGAAACCAAATGATCATAACAGTAATACACTTTTAGACCATCAGTGTTCTAGATGGGGTAAGTTTGCATGTTTGCTGATATTTTTGACACTCCTGCCATGTAAGCATGAAAATCTCAGCATGTATCTCTGTATCTATCTAGGGGATAGTCAGAATCACAAATTAGTTCCACAGACCCAAGGAGTGTCACTGGGGCCTTTCTAATTTTGAGGCAATTAAACCAGTCTGTTGCAAACTAGTCTTCGACCTGTAAAGTTATGATGAGTATACACTGTTTAGGGGGTGTTTATCTCAAGTATTTATGATTTTTCTGTTTTTAACATAAGGGGCTTTTTATTAAGGGGTCTGATACTGGGGGTTAACCACATATAATCATCTCGTATCTGAAAGTAGCCATCTTGATATCTATGATTGTTGGCCCTCATGATAGAGTATACAGTGAGATCTTTGTCTAAATTCAGCTTTGATGCCTCCGGTATGAGGAGAGCTATGGCAGCCGCAGCCCTAAGGTACATAGGCCATCCCTTTGCTACAATATCTATTTGTGACTCAGATATGTTGTAGACTATCGAGCCGGTCTCCATCCTGAGTAAGCACTCTCAAAGCCATGCCCTGTCATTTATCAACATGCAGATTGAAATGGGGTCCTGTCAGTAGGCTCAATGTTGGGGCATTTAGAAGAAGCGTGTATTTAAGCTTTTGGAATGTATTTGGGAATCAGGTTTTTGGGTTAAAATAGGAGTATCGGTCTTTTGGGCTTTCTTTATAAGCTGATAGAAGGGTCATGTGATTTCACCGTATCTTGCTATCTAAAGGCAAAAAAAAAAAAAAAAAGACCCCACCTGTAATTCTTAGGAATCCCCTTAGCTATTCTAGGGTCTTGGGTTGTGGGAAGGAAAGTATTGATTTGATTTTCTCTTTCTCTAGCCTTTGGGTTCTTTTAGATATGATAAGTCCCAAGTACTCTACCTCAAGGCTGCAAAGTTGTACCTTAGACCTAGAGACCTTATAACCTCTGTCTGTTAGGAAATTTATCAGGGTACAGGTATGCTGGCTAGAGAGCTCTTTTTTTTTTTTTTTTTTTTTTT
>NW_004955441.1:4551450-4566877 GCF_000276665.1 Chinchilla lanigera | reverse complement strand
TTTATTTTTGTCTCCACAAAGGGGAGGCAGTGTCCTGACCTGGGTGCATGCATGTTATAGTAGTTAAACAAGATCAGATATCTCTCCCCAGGAGAGGAACTGGATTTTTAGGCATAAATAAAAGGACTGAGTGAAGAGAAAGCCATCCCAGTTACAGCCTAAGGTTTGTGAGAAAATAGCAAGTTATCTGTTCTCTAGTGACTCCACTTATTGAAGTATGATGGCTGGAAGCAAGGCCAGGTTTGAAAAGAAGGACTGGGAAACAGATGCCAGTGTCCAGGAATAGACTGGCCTTTTTCCCCCTCTATAGTCATGATTACCAGGGGCTCCTCCGTGGAGATGACTGTCCAGCCAGAGGGGAAGGTGGACAGTTCCCTGGGGCCCTTTAGTGTTGCTGGTCTAGCTGGTAAGATGAGTCTGATCCCCGGGACCTCTGCCTCAGTGAGGCAGTCTGATTTTTAGTGGTCACCTTTGCAATCAGGGGGCCTCTTGTCATGACAGCTCTTATAATCTTTTGAAGGTGGCCTGGCTTTTTGCAGTGGTAACAGATGAGTTTAGTCATTGAGCTGTTTTTGGAGGCCTGGGCATCAGACTCAGCGTCTGTTCTTTTTAAGGCTGCAAGAAAGGCAGCCACTTTTTCTTGGTCTCTTTACTTTTTCTCCTTGGCCTCCTCTTGGTCTTGATTATAAAATATTGAGGAGGCAATTTTCACTAAAGCGTTAAGTGGCCTATGTGGTGCAAAATTCATCTTTTGCAGTTTTTTTTCTAATATCGGAGGCTGACTGGGTAATAATCTTGTTTTTAAGAATAGTCTAAGAATAATCAGGGGTGACATATATGTTTTATCAATGTCTCTTGTAAATGATCTAAGAAGGCAGAGGGGTTTTCATCTTTTTCTTGATGAATAGTTGACAGTTTAAAATAATTGAAGGGCTTAGTTCTCATCTTCTTTAGACCTTTAAGAATTCATATCTGAGGATGTCTCCTGTTTTAATCTCCCATCTGGTTGGTAGCCAAGTAGGGATCTTGTGGAGGGACTGTTTGGGCTCCAGTAGGAACCAGCTGTTTTTCTAGCTGTCTGTCTTTTGGTGTTTTAAAATTAACAATATGATATTTATCTCTAAATGTAATAGCAGCTTGTAATGCTGCTTCTCTCTCTTTAGAAGTCAATGTTGGATTTAAGAGTAGCATTATATCTTTTTAGTCTAATTTATAGGTCTGAGTAAGTCGCCTAAAGACCTCAATGTACTTGTCACGATCATCCGAAAACATTTTCAGATCTGGTTTGACCTGTCTGAGGTCACTTGGAGAAAAGGACAGGTAGTGCCACATTTGCATTTATTTTCTCTAAGGGGTACTGTCCTTGAGGAGTTTGAATAAAATCATGTAAAGATGGATATGGCCCAGTAGAGGTTTCAGTTATGGCTGGCTTAGAAGCCTCACACTCAGGATCCAAAGGGCAAGGGACAGGAACCTCAGGCCCAGTAGCAGTAGATGTATCTTATTGTTCCTTAGGGGCCAGAGGTATCTAGTTTTCTTGTGGCTTATATGTGCATTTTGAACACAAGTAATGATTATCTCTTAATGCAAAGAAAGTCTGAATGTAAGATAGTTCTTACCATTTTCCTCCTCTTGTATAGTACAATTTTAGTTGTGAAATAGTACCACAATCAATATTTTTTCTGCATTTTATTTTGCCTCTAGCAGGTGGTCAGGCCACACACAGGTATAGAAAATTATTGAACAGATATTTCTCAGTATGTGATGGTTGAACAAATTTCAGTGATTAAGAACATAAAAGGACTAGGAGAAATTCACATTGAGATTTCCAAAAAACAGCAAGGGGGAAAATGGGTATTCCTTTTAATCCCTATTTGTTTTTTTATGTGCCCCCAGGCATCCCCCAGTGTTATCTGCTACAGAGCAGATGGTTGTTCTGTGGAGAGTAATCCTTACCAACTTGCACACTTACCTTTCCCAGAAACTTACAGTCCTAACCTCAGCTTGTATTTCTAAAAGCACAAGCTATAATTGATTCTAGTTGTAACAGTCATGTTTAAAGAAGGAAGTATTGCTAGCAAAATTAAATCAATAACTGAAAGTCCCAAACCACTCTTTTCCAAGTTTTGAGAGTGAGGAACATATCAAAGGACAAACTGGAAATAGCTGAAGCACTTCTGAGCCTGTAAAAGAGATCATTTTTAGAGATAGGTAGAGTCAAGTGATGGCTTGGAAAAATCTTGCCCTGGGCCCTAGGACAAAGAAGTCACCAAGAAATTTATGTTGTCTATTTATTCACCTAAGCAATCTTTCTTAGCAGCAAGACAAGGTTAAGTTTTACCAAAAATCTACTCTAAAATTTTTATGTCTCTATATCTACAACACATTTATGAAGCTCACAGATTAAATTTTATATCCATTGTTTAGCAACCATGACTTACACATTAGTGAAAGTACTTTCCTCCCTACACATAAAATGATAAGAATCAGACCTAGAAAGGGAGAGAAAGAGACAGGAGGTTGGGGATTTTCCCTTAAACTAGATGTGTTTTGGTCTCTTAAATATTGTGTTTATGAACTAGCTCTTTCTAGTCTCACCTACAAGTTGTCTTTTTTTTTTTTAATGGGGTCTCAGGTTTAGTTTCCTGCACCCAGGATACTGTATGCAGAACACATAAGCCAGGACATGGCTTTCACATGTGTTTTCCAGGATGGACAAAATTTTGATGTCTCATCGGACCCAGAGATGGTGTATGTGTCTCTCATTTAAGGTGACTTTTTTCTTTGGCATTAGCAAACTCTCATTTTTTTATAGGCTCAACTTAAAGGTTCTTTGTTATTGAATAGGAGGGAAAGGTTGGGAAAATTTAGAGTTCTTCCCTGTCTAATCTTTAGCAGAAACATGCCTTTTAAAAAGAGGAGAGTATAAGGTAACAGGATAAGATCAGAAATAAGATCAGAAAAAAAAGGAAGTCTTTTTTTCTCATGTTCACAGTGAGTTATTGAAACAACTTGCCTGTGAGTCACCTTCAGCCTCAAAAGCAAGAGTGGGGGATCTCAAGAGCTAAGATTGCCTACTCACCACCAGAAGATCAGACCAGACAGGAAACTGAGGCAGAACAGGTTACACATTTCCTTCAGAGTGTAAGAGGGATCAGGCCAGACTGTCCCAGTAAAACCTATTCTCCATGTTTTGAGAATGGCTGTCTACCTATTGTCTTTCACTGGCAAATGGAGTCCTGTGATTTATTAATAGGTGTGTATATTTTCTAAATATAAACTAGATTTCATAAAAGACCTATTTTATAGCATTATATATATCAAAGTTTATTAGGGGATACCCTAACATTACCTTTCTCTAGTGCTTTTGTCTAACAAGTTAAATAAGTCAAACAAGGAGCATCAATAAATTTAGCAACTAGTTAGTTTAAACAAAGCATATACAAAACAGGAATACAAGACCTTATCTGCAAAAGTAAAAGTTCCCATCAAAGAAACATCATAATCTTCTCATGTTTTCAACTTAAATTTAACATCATTTTAACAAAAACAAAGTGTAAAAAGATAAGGCATAAAATTTAAGGCATAAGCAATTGACAACTGAGGATGACAATTTTTGATTATCTAAATGAGTCACAATCTAGAATCTATGAAACAAAAGCAAACTCTTAGCTCTCTTCAGTTATCTTGGTGGGACCTCCAAATGATATAGAAGAAATAAATGTAACATCCAACCTGCTAGATGTCTAATATGTTGAGTTTGTATTTCCCCAAGCCAAAGAATGATTTTTAAGGAACAACAGAGGTTAAGAGCAGGAAAATTTGTTTGGAAAAGAAATGGGGAATAGGAATACCTCTTGGGAGACAGGAGGGGTCCCAAAAGGGTTGCCAATGAGCCCACTTCTGAGAGGGAGTTTTATAGAGCAAAATAACGGAATAAAACTATGATCAACCAATAAGATTACAAGTGTAGCTGTTTAGATAATATTGATCCAGTGGGGAAGCAGGTCACACAGCAAGTGTATATTGATGACATCATTAACCTTGATCAATAATCTATAGTTTTAGTCTTGTCTTTAGTCTTAGCCATAGTAAAGTTTACTCTTAGTCTTAGTGGGTGGGAGAGTATGGCCCACCCCCACCCCTACTGAGATAATTGTTTATTTATATGGGAAATCTCAAAGAATTGGTACCAATAATCACAAGCTTCTATTTATCCTTTAGGCAGGTATGTAAGTCTGGCCATGGTGACTTTAATCTTGTTTAGCTGTGCCTCCAGCCACAATTGTGATGTATTTTCATCTTTTACACAGACTCCCTCAAGGGCCTAGCCCTGTCTGAGTGCCTATAGTATTTCTACCTAACTTAGCTGTCTGTAATATTAGCACTAATTGTAGTGTGGGAACTATACTCTGTTGTTGACATACAGTATCCTACAAGAACAGAAACACAGAAGAGTGTTCAGGGAGAACCCAAAGCCCAACCAACAAGAATGAAGGCAAACATCTTTGAGGTGTTATTTACTTCTGGGATTTGGGTGGATATGAGTGTCCTGGAGGTTACTCTGGGGCAGTGAACTCTGCACAAAGACCACATTTTCATTTTATGTACAAAAATAAACATCCTAGAATATTTTTAAAAACAAGTGCTAAATAAATATATGGAAAAATCAGACAGATGAGGTAGTAAAAGAATAAATTAGATTATCAATTTTTGGATAAAACCAAATACGTTCCTTTTGGGCCTGTATACATTTGGCAAGTGGTCTTTAAATCTTGGTAATGTAGGGACAGGGGCACTATAGGTAGGAAGAGCTAGAATGAAGGCCTCACTGAGCTTTATTAAAAATTAATAAGGTAATTTTGACCTCTGTAGCCAGACTCCAGCAATTAGAAGGGTAAAGGCAGCTGGACTCTTGAGGAATTAGAAAGACAAATACAGCTAAACTGAAGCAATTAGGAAGACAAAGACAAACAATTCAGGGCCAGGAAATTCCTAGGTAGCATGATTAACATAAGCATCATAAACTTCCCCTCTACTTAATCCTTTAGCCTAAACTACTTGTCCTTAAGGCCCCCACCCATATTCATAACCTCCACCAAAAGACAGGAAAAGGTCCTAGGCCCAAAGAAATCCAAGGTTAGGATGAAAGAAGCCAGGGAGCCAATCAGATTCCAGGAGCCTTCATGGAACACAGATCTAATAAAAGCTGCAGGCAGGAAATGCACTGAGTTATTCACTTTCAAGTACTCCCTACCAGAGCAAAGTAGCTTCTGCTATGTCTGTTATGCCCTCCCTCTACCCACTTCCCCATCTGCAAATGTTTTAAACTGTTTTTGTAGTTCTTTTACCAATGCTGGGTGTAGGTTTGTGGGAACTGCATATTCCAGCAGAGCAGTGGCATGAGGCTCCAGAGCAGTGGCTTGCTGTACACCCTTGGATGTTACAGTGTTGCATAGTGTGGCATGATGTACAACCCACCGCAGATGTTATATTAACATTAGAACTATAAATATTTCAGAGATCACCCTACTACTTGTTTAGTCACCTAAGACCCTCTGGGCTAAAAGCATGCATCACTGGTTAAGTTTAACAGCAGTGTTTAATGTAGTCATTGACATCAATGGTTCACATAGGCCTTCCCATCACTTTTTGCCCTTGTTAATTAAAGCTCCCTATAAACCACTCCTCCAAGGGAGGGCTGGCCAATAAGGCTTGTTAAGTGTGCTTGTGCCCTGGAGCAAGTTTTTTTCTTATCAGCAAGACTTCTTCTGCTACGTTGGAAATGGTGAATTACATGTTCAACCTGGGTGAGAGAAACATTGGTCTTGTATTTGTTGTCCTCAGCTGCCCAGCACAGCCCCAAAACAGAGAGAGCTGATGCCCATGCCCATGGGCAAAGCAGCAGACAGGTCTATCCACAAGAGCCGATCATTGCCTGTCTGCTGAGACTATTAGTGTCTACGGACCTCACGGAAATAAAGTCTAGAATCCAAAGTTCTAAGGCAGTCATAATTTACCTGTTCTGTGGCTATACCTCTCTGTATTTTAAAATCTGGTGTGTTAGTTTTAAATAACATAAAAAAGTCTCATCTTTCTTTAGTAGTGAAATTTTAAGGAAATTAAATATTAAATTGCTTTTTGAATAAAAAAATTGTCATTACTTCTTTCTGATGTGACAAACTGTGCATCTAAAATACCTGAGGTATAATTGTTTTTAAATACAGTTTTAAAAACTGATCATATAACAAATGGAGAAGATAGACATGAGTAAGCTTGACATAACGTTTGGGCTCATTAAAAATGCAAGCTGAAACAAAATGAGGGGATGTTTTCCAGTATCATGTCAGTAAGCACGGAACACAAGATCATACTTAATCCTAGCAGGGATCTGAGGTTAGTGAATTTCTGTGCACTATTGGTAAAGTCTAAGCAGGTGCAGCCGTTCTGAAAAGCAATTTGATAATTGTTTTCAAGAGTCTTAAAAATATTTATATTCTTTGACCTGAAAATACCCTCCTAGGAATATACCCCACATTATAATCTGTGTTATAGACAAAGATTTATGTAAAAAAATCTCATTATAGCATTTCTAATGGAAATCTGGAAATAATGAAATGTTGGAAATGTCCCAACAATAGGGAAATCCTAAGCACTTATTTAAAATGATGTGTAGAAGAGTATTAAATTACCTGTGAAGTGCTCAGCTTTAACTTTAAGAATGATTCTGACAAATTTAAAATATATGTGGAGAAATAACTGTGCCAAATATACCAAAGGGCTAATAAGTTTGGTCAAATTATATTTTCCATTTTCTATGTTTTTCCCTTTTATTTTATATATAATACATTTATTTTATTATTAGAAAAAATATTACTCATCATATAGAAATCATATAATAGTGAAAAGTACTTTCTAAAATTATTGGCATGATTAATCTAAGATCATGTTTTCTAGTTTTGCTGTCAGTAATTGTTACGGTTTGTGTCTGGGTGTCCCCTCAAAACCTTATGTGGTTAAGAGGGGATACTTTTCAGAGGTGACTGAATCTAGAGTTTGTGATTGGTTCATTGTCTAGTGCTGGGATTGGGGATGTGAATGCTATACTCACCCTAGAGCAGGTAGCCTGCATACAATATAATGGAAGAAACTAAGCCTTGTTGCTGATGCAGTTAGCAAGTGTGATGATGCTAATACTCCTCAGGACCTGCTCTCCCCATTCATTTTTGCCAGTGTTCAGATGACCCTTTTGCTTCCTTCCACACCTGATTCTGCATGTGATCTTTGTAAGTCTACCTTGTAAATATTTTATACATCCATCTATATGCACATCTTTTATATTAAATATGTTCCTCTAATAAACTCTGAGACTGCATTCTAATAGGTATAAGGTGGTAGTGTGGATTCAATTTGCATTTCCCTAATGATAAGTGATACTGAGCATTTTTTTTCCCCATATAACTGTTTACTATTTGTTTATCTTCTTTGGAGAAGTGTCTCTTCAGCTCCTTTGCCAATTTTTTAAATTAGGTTGTTTTCTTGTTAGTAAGTTGAGTTCCTTCTGTGTTTTAGAAAGTAACCCCTTATCAGATGTATGGTTTGCAAATATTTTCTCCCATTCCATTGATTGACACTGCAGTCTGTCGACTGTTTCCTCTGTTATGCAAAACGTTTTTAGATTTATGTGATCCCAATAGCCTATTTTTGCTTTTGGTGCCAGTGATTAGGATCATATACAAAAAAATCATTGCCTAGACCAGTATCAAGAAGATTTTTCTCAATGCTTTCTTTTAGTAGCTTATAGGTTTAGTAGCTTATGGTAAATATAGTTTTATATTTAAAACTTTAATCCATTTTGTGCTAATTTTTTAACATGGTATGAGGTAAGAATCCAGTGTCATTCTTCTGCATGTGGATATCCCATTTTCCCAACACCATATAGTTAAAAGTTTATCTATTTCTCTATTGTGTGCTTTTGGCATCTTTATCAGAGCCAATTAACTGTAAATGCATACATTTATTTCTGGGCTATTCTGTCTATTGGCTTATATCTATGTTTTTATGCTATTACCATGGTGTTTTGATTATTATAGCTGTGAAATGCATTTAAAAATCAACTATTGTGATGTCTTCAGCTTTATTCCTTTCATTCAGGATTGTTTTGGTTATTCAGGTACTTTTGTGGTTCCATACACATTTTATGATTTTTTTCTATTTTTGTGAAAAATACTTCTAGAATTTTGATAGAAATTGTATTGAAGCTATAGGCTGCTTTATATAGTATGGGCCATTTCAACAATGTCAATTTTTTCTATCCATGAACATTGGTTATTTTTCTGCTTTTAAAAAAATTTCTTCTTTCAGATAGTTCATTATAGAAACACTACTGAGTTTTTAAATGTTGATTGTGTATTCTGTCACTTTACTGAATTCCTGTACTAATCCTAACAGCTTTTTGGTGTAGTCTTTAGGGTTTGCTTTACATGATATCATGACACATTTTTATAGTTTTACATTTGCCTTACCAATTTGAATGTCTTTTTTTTTTTTTTTCTTGCCTAATTGCTCTAGGTAGGACCTCTAGTATTACACTGAATGGAAGTGGTGAGAGTGTAGATCTATTCTATTCTTGACGTTAGAGGAAAAGTTTGAAATTTTCACTGTTGAGTATGATGTTGGCTTTGGGTTTGTCACATATTATTTTTATTGTGGTGAAGAATAAAAATCTCCTTTTCCCACTTTATTTTCTTGATATATGAATTGGCAGTGCTGAGGGGGAAAGAGCTTTGGAGAAGGACAGGTTGAGAAAGACAGGACAGAGGACAATCTAGTCTACTTTCTTGGTTCTGTGATGCTGGGAACATGGTACAGTGTGAAATGGCCTTGTGTGATTTTTAGAAAAATACCTTAAGGCTTTTAATGGTTTACCAAATTTCAGTCTAGAAATGTTCTGATTTACATTCTCACTACTTTTTATGACAATGCACATATAGTCATCTTTCTACATCATTGCTACTCCAGAATATTTAATTGGTATTTTGTTTTAGTTTGTATTTACTTGATTACTACTGAAAATCAGTATATATTCCAGTTATTCCTACTGTTTTTCCTTTATGACTGGACTCTACAGAAGTACTTTGGCATGTTTCTAGGGTAAAGAACATTTTAAAGTAAATCAATTTTACTATTGTTATTTATATATTAATATATATTAATTGACAAGCTGATCGGTTTGTTTTTTTTTTTACTAAATTCTTCCTATTCCCAACTCTGAGCTATGTTAGAAACCTACTAACCTCCTGGTTAGTGTGAGAAGGGAGGTAGCTTCTCAGAAGAGCAAGGTGGAAGTGAAGGGCTTTGTGCTTCCAAGGTGAATGGTCTCTTATTTGCTCAAGCAAGCCAGGCATATCAAACAAGGGTAAAGGCAGTGCAGGGTGACTAATCCTTGGTCTTTGCCCAGTCTGAGGACAACGGTAGTAGTCAGGAGGAGGGCTCTTGGCCAGGTATCCAGGAACCTCTCAGTACTTCTCATAATCCAGGGATACGAAGTATCTCTAATCCAGGGATAAGAAGCCTCTGAGGATAAGTGCCCTACTCTTTGGCTCATGGAGTAAGTGGCCTAGCTGAGAAACAGGTGGCTTGGACAAAGCAACCTGAGCTCCCTGGAAACCGGTTCACATAGGGCTGATGATTAACAGCTTGACCACATAATTTATAGAAGAAATAGGAGGCCCAGAGAGAAACGTCTTGCCAATATTAGCACCTTGGGGCATTAGATGGTGGGGTCAAAATAAAACCCATATTCTCCTGACTCCCAGTTTAAAGCTCATTCTACTGTCCTGAGGCCCTCTTGCCTCACCAGTTACATTATCTTTTGCTCTTCCAGCCCCCAATTCTGCCTGCAGCCTCCCTATGAATCATGAACATTCTCAGTACATTCAGGTTGAATTCTGTCCCCACATCCAATTCATATGTTGAAGACCCAACCTCAGTTCCTCAGAATGTCACTTGATTTGGAAATGGACTTATTGTAGAAGTAATTCATTAAATTAAAATGAAGGACTTCTGGGAAGATGGAGGAATGGTGAGCAGCAGGCAAACAGCCTATCTGATATTTGGAATCCAGACACTGTAATATAGCAACATGAGGCAGTGAAGGAGTGGGGAAGTGGGTCTCTGGGATCCAGGTAGGACCTGAAGCAAGAATTAAAGCCCATGGGAAAAGTGAAGAGAAGGACCACAATGCAGAAAAGGGAGGTAGAAAGTGCTTTTTCTCCCTGAGCCCCAGCTTGTGGTGTGGGACGGACACCTTGAACCTACAGAGGCATGGTGACTACTAGTGACCCCAGAAACCTGAAGAGAGAAATACACCAAGTGGAATAGGAGCACTGGACACTATGAACTGCAGTGGTTGGTGAGTTATTTGGGTTCAGATGCCCCCCAGGAAAAGATGATTGGCTAGTAACCATTTTGGAAAGGGACCTATTGAACTCAGAACTCAGAGCATCTGTGGGGTGTCTCCATCTAGTGGCCCCGAGTGTCAAGGTGAGGCACAACGGAGTTCAAGCTGACAGGATGTCAGAGACAAACTTCAAGCCAATAGGAGGTATTTGGAGTATAGTGGGCTGAAAAACTCTGGTCCAAGCCTCAGAGCTAGAAACCAGAAGCAACCTGATCTTCAGTGGAACTAAAGGCCAAGGTTTTTTGGAATTATCCACCATCACCATAATTCTGCTGCTGGCTTGCTGGGATCAATCAACATGGATCTGGTCTCAGTCTGGCCCCTCTGTCAGTGACAGGAGAGACATACACTGAAATGGACATGTTTTTCTGCATTTATTCCTTTGTTTACTTTTTTGAATTAAATTTTTTCTTTTTTCTTGTTTGTTTTTATTTTTATACAAGTGAGAACAGTGTTCCTAGTTTTGTTGTTGTTTTCTTCTGTTCTTGTTTCTAATCTCTTTCTCTTCTTTTATATGTCTACTTCCCCCACAACTGTGTTTAAATTTTCTCCCTGAAGGTAAAATTGCATATTGAGGGGATATTTACCATACACAATTTTCTGGTTTGTTTTAGATTTTGTTGTATGACTAAAAATCTTGTTCATATGATTAAAGTTGACAAATTAATGGTTACAACAGTTTGTCATTTTTCTAGAGAGTATTTGATGCAGTTATTACTGATTGTACTACTTTAGCCAAGGTGGTATAATTGTTCTAGTCAGTCGTTCTTCTTTGTGTGCTGAGACTGAGATTGCCTGAGGGTCATGAACAATACTATGAGGCAGTGACAAAGAACCAGGGGCCTGGCCAAATAGGCAGTAATTTCTTATCCCAATAAATTGAAGAGGTAGGATCTTACAACAGACTCAAAACCTAAAAGCCAGCCATACCTGGAAGACATTTCTGAGAAGTAGTTGTTTCCTAAGGATTCTTGACACTAGCAACAAAGATACCTACTATAAACAATTTACAAGCATCAATTTAAAGCATCAATGAGGAAATTAAACTAAAAAATAGAAAATGGGAAGACACTTATGCAAGATGCAACCTCAGACTTCCAGCTTGCTAAAGGCAAACTCAGGAGGCAATGAGGTGGAACAATTTGAAAGCCACCCACCTAGACTCTCTGAAATGGTAACAGTGGAAGTCACTAAACAGATGAATGAGGCTCTAGACAAAAATCAAGGGGCCAGGGATATAACTCAGCAGCATAAACATCTGCCTAGCAAGCACAAAGACCTGAGTTTGATTCCTGGTACCAAAACAAAAACAAAAACAAAAACAAAAAACCAGATATAATTTCTCAGATAAATTCAGAGATGATGACCCTAATGAAGGGAATGATTAGTGAATCCAGAGAGATACAGATTAAAAAATAGAGGAAATTAGGAAAATGGTAAAAACCATGAAAGCCCAACATAGGAAAGACATGGAATACATGATTTAATCAGATATCTAGGAGATTAAAAATTCTATTGAAAGTATACACAGCAAGATGTACCAGTGTGAGGACAGAATATCAGATCTAGGAGACAGGACTGTGGTGAGTGATGATGAAGAGGAAATTTTCTTAAAAATAGCAAGGGACTGCAAAAAATAAATCCAACAGCTGCTAGATGACGCAAAGGAGAATAACCTAAGATTGATCCTAGTCAATGAAAAAACAGGAGATGGTACAAACAACATAAAAAACTGGTTCACAGAAGTAAGGGCAGAAAAATTCCCAAACATGGAAAAAGAATTTGGCATACAGTAAGTGAGGCATATAGAATTGCAATTGGCCATGATAAAACGGTGTACCCCAAGGCATATGATAATCAGGATTTCAGGAATTCAACACAAGAACAGAATTTTAAAAGGTATTAGAGGAAAGAAATAAATCACTTATAAAGCAAAGCTCATCAGAATTAAAGTGGACATTTCAGCACAAATCCTTAAGTCAAGGAGAGCTTGGAATGAAGTATTTCAAGCCTTAAAAGAAAACAACCTCCAACACAGGTTGATGTAAGCCACAAAACTATGTTTCAAAATAGATGGAGAAATAGGATACTTCCATGATCTGAATAAATTAATGACCATCAAACCAGTACTCGAAAATATTCTTGAAGGACATTCTAGAAAGAGATAATGAAGTCAACATCTCCATGAACCCCAAGAGAATTAATCCACCAGGCAAAGCAAGTAAATAAACAGAGGGAAAAGAAAGGAAACCAACAACAGGAAAACAACATGACAAGGATAAGTCGTTATATAGCAATTATAACCATCTATGTAAATGGTCTCAATTCACTAATCAAAAGAAACAGACTTGGAGAATGGATGGAGAAACAAGATCCAAAAATCTGCTGCATACAAGAAACATAGTTAATTTAAAAAGAAATTAGTAGATTGAAAGCCAAAGGATGGAAAACAATACTCCATGTGACAGGAACCTAGAAGAAAAACAAGGGTAGCTATTGTATTTGCAGACAAAGTGGGTGTGAAGCCAAAATGGATCAAGAGAGCCAAAGAAGGTCACTATACCTTTGTTAAGGGAACAATCCAAGAGAAAGAGATAGCAATAATAAATATATATGCACCAAATACCAGTACACCCAACTATATAAAACAAATATTAATGTATGTGAAAAATCAAGTAAGCTTTAATGCAGTTATAATGGGGAAATGCAATACCTCACTATCACAAATAGACAGATCAACTAGAGAAAAAAAATCACAAAGGAATATCAGAACTGAACTAATTTTTTTAAACAAACGGACTTAGTAGATGTCTACAGAGTATCCCATCCCACAACATCAGAATACAGGTTCTTCTAAATTGCACATGGGATGTTCTTCTAAGCTGCACATAGAACACATACTAGGTCATAGAACATGCTTAAGTAAATGCAAAGAAATTGAAATAATCTCATGCATATTATCAGACCATACTGCAAAGAAATTGAAAATCAGTGGGAAAAGAAACCATAAGAACTTCATTAACACATAGAAATTAAATAACACCCTCCTGAACAACCAATGTGTCATAGATTACATTAAAGAAGAAATTAATCAGTTTCTACAATTAAACAATAATGCTAATACACACTAGACCTCACGGGATGAAATGCAAGCAGTCTTATGAGGGAAATTTATAGCAGTAAATTCCGATATCAGAAAAAGAATGAGCTCAAATAAATAACCTAATGTTGAACTTCAAGTTTCTAGAAAAAGAAGAGCAGGTGTAGCCAAAACCTTGTATAAGGGAGAAAATTATAAAGATCTGAGCAGAAATTAACACAAGGGAGAATAAGAAAACAATGCAAAGAATCAATGGATCAAAGAGTTGATTCTTTGAAAGATTAAATAAAATTGACAGACCCTTAGCCAACCATTTTAAAAAAGAAAAAATTAAAGAAAGAAAGAAAGAGAAAAAAAAAAAAAAAGGAAAAAGACTCAAATCCATGCAAATAGGAATGGAAAGTGTGAAATCACAACAGTTCCTGCAGAATCCAGAAGATCATGAATACCTACTTTGAGAATCTATATTCTAATAAGATGGAAAATGCAGATGAAATGGACAGATTTCTAGATACATATGAATTACCTAAGTTGAATCAAGAAGATATAAAGATTCTAAATAATCCAATATCAGCCAGTGCAATCAAAGATATAATTAAGAACCTACCAACAGAGAAAATCCCAGGCCCTGATGGATTCACTGCTGAAGTCTATAAGAAATTTGGGGAAGATCTAATGCCATTACTCCTCAAACTCTTTAATGAAATTGAAAGGGAAACAATACCTCCCAACTCTTTCCTGTAAGCAAGCATTACCTGATACCAAAATCAGAGAAAGACCCAACCAAAAAAGAGAATTACAAGCCAATCTCCTTAATGAACACAAAGTTCTACACACAAAAGTCCTCAATAAGGTATTGGCAAACAGAATACAACAAGTCATCAAGAAGATTATACACCATGACCGAGTAGGGTTTATCCCAGGGATGCAGGGATGGTTCAACATATGCAAATCAATAAATGTAATACATCATATTAACAGAGCCAAGGACAAAGATCATATGATCTTCTCAATAGATGAAGAAAAAGCATTTGACAAAGTCTAACACACATTCATAAAAAAGCCCTACAGAAAATTGGAATAAATGGTCTTTACTTCAATCTGATAAAAACCATCTATTGATAAACTAACAGCTAACATCATATTAAATGGTCAAAAACTTAAAGCTTTCACTCTAAAATCAGGAACAAGAGAAGGATGTCTACTGTCACCACTCTTATTCAATATAGTTCTGGAAACATTAGCCAGAGCAATTAGATAAGAGAAAGAAATAAAAGGACTAACAACAGGAAAGGAAGAGGCTAAATTATCATTATTTGTGCATGACATGATAATCTACATAGTAGATCCCAAACATTCCAAGAGACTGTTAGATTTAATAATGAAATTATGTAGCATAGCTGGATACAAAGTCAACATTCGAAAATCAATAGCATTCCTGTACACAAATAACAAACTTACTGAGAGAGAAATTAGGGAAACCACATCTTTCACAATGACATCCAAAAACTGAAATACTTATGAATCAATCTAATGAACAAAGTAAAAGAGTTTTACATTGAAAACTACACTACTCTGAAAGAGGAGATTGAAGAGGATATCACAAAATGGAAATATATCCCTTGTTCTTGGTTAGGGAGAAACAATATAATGAAAATGGCCATACTCCTAAACTGTCATACAGATTTAATGCAACTCCAGTCAAAATACAAATAGTATACCTCACAGAATTAAAGGAATGAATCATTAAGTTCATTTGGAACCAGAAGAGACCAGAATAGCAAAATCAATTCTGGACAATAAAGACAAGACAGGAGGTATCACAATTCCTGACTTGAAATTATGCTACAAAGCTACAATTCTAA
>NW_004955441.1:4525783-4548760 GCF_000276665.1 Chinchilla lanigera | reverse complement strand
TTTGCAGGGCCTTGTGGTGCAGGCCTGTAATTCCAGCACTCAGGAGGCTGAGGCAGGAGGATCACTGCAATTTGAGGACAGCATGGGGTATAAAGCGCCTGCTTGGCAAGCACAAGGTCCTGAGTTCAATTCCTGGAAAAAAAAAAAAAAAAAAAAAAAAATTAAAAGCATTATACCACCATGATATATGCACACCCATATTTATAGCAGTACAGATTGTATTAGCTAGATCTTGGAAACAACTCAAATACCCATTAACTGATGAATGGATAAAGAAGATGTGAGTTTTTTTTTTTTTTTTTTATTCATACAATGGAGTACTACTCCACCATAAAGAAGGATAAACTTGAGACATTTCTAGGTAAATGGATGCACCTTGAGACCCTACTCAAGTGTAACAAATCGGACACTCATGTTCAAATATCACATGATTTCCTCTGGCATGAGAAAATGAAAGTATAAATAAGGACCAATATGTATGATAGATTGTGAAATAGGAAGAAAATGTTCAAATGGGGAAGGGAACTAGGGGGAACAAAAGGAAGGGAAAAGGAAAAAATGAGAATAGAAGGAAAAAATGGAAACGAAGCTTTTGTAGATAAGAAGGGGTTGTAGGGAGGGGAAAGGGAGAAAAGAAGAATCAAGATGCATTGCGTACAGTCCAAATTCCATATGATTTATGTTATCATTATGTATATGTAAAATGTACCAGTAAAGTCAATTTTAAACTAATTAGGATGAAGTCGTACTGGAGTAGAGTGTGCCCCTGATCCAATATGGCTGGTGTCAGTACTAAAAGGGAAAATGTGCAGCAGACATGCACGCGGGGAGGATGTCACGTGAAGAAGGCAGCGGGGAAGCAATGCATCTGCAAGCTACACCAGAGGTTGCCTGCCCCAGCAGGTTGCCTACACCAGAGGTTGCCTCTTCCAGCACCTGGAGAAAGGAATGGAGCAGTTCTCTTTTCACAGTCCTCTGAAGGGACCCAGGTTGCTGACACTTTGATTTCAAGCTTTTAGCTTCTGGAATTGGGGAAGAATATATTTTTATTTTTCTAGGCCCTGAGTTTGTACCATTTTGTTCCTGCAGTCCTAGTAAACTCATACAGACTATGTAAAATGGCTTTGTGCTCTTCCCTGGCAATGGGGCACAATGGTCCATGGATCACTTTGTCTGAAAAGGACACAGACTGTGGGGCCCACAGAAGGTCACCCTTGGGTTTAGTCCTAAACCCACCAATAGTGTCCCCATTCTGCTGCTCCTTAACGGGTCCATCCAAAATTTCATTCTTTCATGACAACACAGTGTTTCACTTCTTATAGTACATGTAACCAGTGGTACAGATAAAGCCATATCTGTGATAAGAATTTCTTTTTTGAGAAGCTAAGAAACAAGATCCTGAAACTCAGAATCTACAAATATGCCATCTCTGAAATGCTTGCTGTTAAAGATTACACACAAAGTCAAGTGTGCATACTATGTAATATACATAGGCACATTTGAACACATATATTTCCTTCATGCAAAAATGTAGATACATATTCACCCCAAATTTGATCTATACTTAGCATCCTCACTTCAGCTGATCTCTACAGGGTGTATTATAAAAAGATACACTGTTAATGTTTATGTGCTCTGTCTTGATTTAAAACTTTTCTTGGCTAGATTCTTTGGAACTAGGAAAATGTTAAAAGGGTATCCAGATACACATATAAAAGTACTTACCAAGGAACATTTCAATAACAGATGCCTTCATAGTGAGAACAACAATCCCCAGAAGTATCTAAATAGCACCCTGGAGAGAAAGAAACAACATCATCATGTTTCAGCCTGGAGTTCTGTTTGTTTGTTTGTTTTTTTGGTTTTTCTCCGGTACCGGGAACTGAACTCACGACCTTGCGCTTGCCAGGCAGGCGCTTTTGCTGCTGAGCTAAATCCCCAGCCCCTGGAGTTCTGAATTGGATGCAGAAAGTATTGTGCGGAGAGGCTGCAGCATTCTGTGCTGTGCTCTGGTGTCTCAGGACTCCAAGCTTGGGCTGTCTACCAGCATCCCACGGAGATGGCAGTGGACTGCTGCCCAGGCGCCCAGAGACTCTAGTCCCCAAAAAGCTATTCTTGCCACCAGCCACCAAGTCTCCAGAGATTTAGCCTGAGAACTGAAGAGGAAGCAACTCCACGATTTTGAGATATGTCCAATTATTCTTCACGTTTGGGTTTCATCCACATTTATGGTGTTGAAAGAATGTTTTTAGATTACAAATAAATCATTCAATAAGTATTTATGAAACTCCTATTATATGGCTAAGCTTTGTTAGGGGGAAGGCGATAAAAATGGAATTAAGAAACAGTTCTCACTCTTAAATGACTTACAGCTTCATAGAGGTGTAAAAACATGCATGGATGAAAATAATCCCCATGTGAACGAGCGTAAGAATTTTCAGGCCTCAGGAGAGAGTGGGAGGAGAAGTTTACAGAGCATTGGTTCTCACACTTTGCTGCATATTAGGGTCATCTAGGGATTTTAGAAAATCCTGATATCCACGCTGCACCCAGACCAATTGAATCAGAAGCTCTCATGGGTGGGGTTGAGGTTTTCAGCTTTCTAAAAAACTCCAAAAGTTCCAGCACACAACCAGGTTCAAGAATCATCAGTTTAGAGCAGGGCTTCTCTTAATGTGCACGCTAATCACCTGGGGGTCTTGTTAAACTGCAGATTCTAAGCCAGTAGGTCTGGGGCACTTTTAGACTCCCTAAAGGACCAGGAGTTTTAAAGGCAAGAAAGAGATGATGTCAACCATGGGAATAAGAGAAAGCCTCATAGAGGGGGTAGCCATTGGTTCAAGCGTGAAGAGTGAACAGAGTTTAGACAGTTAGAAATAGGAAAAAGGTATACTGGGGAGCAGAGGTCAGCATCAGTGGAGTCCAGGGGTTGGAAAGCACCGTACATGTGAAAATGGTGTTGCTTTGTAAGGGGTCCCTTTTCTCTTTAGGCTTCAAAGAAGCCCTCAAAGATTTATTAATACTATCATTAGTTGAGCGTGTACTATACTAAACTATGTGCTGTGTATTGTCTTGAATCCTTACTCTAAGCCATCATGATAGGGTTGATGATCTTCACTGAATAGAGAGTGAAACTAAGACTTAAAATATTAAAGGTTATAAACATGCAACAAGGCAAGGAGTGGACTTGGAAAAGTGGGGAAGGTAGAAGGGAAAGATCTGCTCTGGGCACAGATGGAAATGGCGAGCATTATAGAGGATCTAAACACTTAAATTTGGTCTGCTTTTTATTACCCTTATTCCTCAGAAATTTTAAACAATGTTAATGATAATAAAATAGCCAGGCATTGTGGTGCATGCCTGTAATCCCAGCACTTGGGAGGCTGAGGCAGGAAGACCATTGTGAGTTCAAGACCAGCCTGGGCTACAAAGTGAGCTTAAGGCCAGCCTGAACTGCATAGACAGACCCTGTCTCAAAGATAAATAAATAAATAAATAAAAAACAAAAAAAAACCACTCCTCTCTGATCAGATGGCTCCCCTCCTCTCAGACCATGGCTGTGTGGCCTAAAGCTGACATTCATAACCCTACCTTGCTATTCCTGGTGGTGTGCTGGGATCACTTTTATGACATAAATCCTTCTATGATGGCTGATGCTAAAGCCACTGAAGTGATGTCACTAAACGAGAAGTTTGGAAAGAGATCAGCAGGAACTGGTCCTAGCAAGGTCCAGAACTAGCTTATAACCAATATTTAGATAAGGTGCTATGAAGAGTTTCTTAACAAAAACCAACGACTAAATTATGGCTGAAGTACTAACAAAATTACTGTACCTGATGTAGTGAGTTTAAATGTAGTGAGTTTAAATCAAGCTGTTTAGTATATGAAGAGTTTATTGCAAACTAATTAGGCATAAAGAGCAACCCCAGGCAACACTGGATCGCTGTTAATTTCCAGCAACAATTGCAAGGTGTTAAATTTCCCAGTTAAGATAGTTGTGATCACTGGTCAAATAATAGATAAGCAGTAATCTTTAATTTCAAACTAGAAATAAAATTATACTTATAATCTACTTGGCAACCTGATGCTTAAATATCTGGGTTATATTTTGGAAATATCGGGCCGGGAATGTAGCTCAGTGGCACAGCGCTTGCCTGGTACCAAAAAAAAAAAAAAAAAAAAAAAATTGGAAATAATGTGATACAACAAGTAATTTTTCTTTTTTGGTCTTTAATTCATCTGAGAAACTCCAGAACAATTTACATGGCTTCAGGTCTACATATGAGACTTTCCTATGAGTTATGTACAGAAGGCCAAACTCCCCTGCTGGACCCACACAGCTGGCTCCCTTAGTGGGCTGTTACCATTGAACACTTCATCAAACCACCCTAACTTCTTTTTTCCTCATGTCTTCTCCACCAGCCAACCCTCTTGACTCTCCACTCACACCCTACCTAGCTCTGACCATTTCTCATCCCCTTCACCATTGTGCCGGGTCCAGGTCAGATCCTGGCCCACCTGGACGGCTGCACTCCCTTTGCCCTCCCTAGTCCACACAACAGCAAACATGTGCCTAGTCAAAGTAAATTGGTTCTAGGCACCCCTCTGCCCAGAGCCCTAGAGAGGCTCCTCGTCTTACTAAGAATATGTCAGTCTTTACAGGCAGCTCAAGACCCTACTCTACTGGGAGGGATCGCCAATGATTTTTGTGACTTCATTAACCACTACCCCCCCAACACACATACACACTTACTAAACCCCAGCCACCCTGGCCTCTTGGCTGATTCTAGGAATTCCAGGCACCTCAGGGTCTCTGCACTTACTGTATTTCTCCTGTTTGTCCTGACTGGATGTTCTTTCCACAAATGAGTCCATGGCCTTCTCCATCACTGCTTTCCAATCTTTGCTCTACCTGTCCCTTTCTTATGAGATATTTCCCAGCCACCCTATTTCAAGCTGTACTCACCCTCCTACCCCATCCTTTTCCCACTGTCTTTTTTCTCCAAGTCACTTAGCACCTCTAATGTACTCTATGGCTTACTTATTTCATTTGTCACAAGCTCCAGGAGGGCTGGAATTTTTATTTTAGGTGCTCAGTTCATGCATGTAAGGTTAACATGTGAATACTGAGAGTTCTCCCCTTTCTCTAAAAATAAAAAAAAAAAAAAAAATGAAGGGAAGACAATCTTGTAAATCTGTACTGTAACGATCACTGAATTATACACTTTAAATGTGCTATATTTTGTGGTATGTGAGTGATGGGTATACAAATAAGTTAATAAAGCATTATTGATCGCCACCTAAAGGGAAGATGGAGAGCCGAGAGGAGTGCTCTCAGACCTGCCCTGCAGATTCAGTAGCCTCGATGGACACGACCTTTTCATGCTGGGATAGATGGAAAACCTATGGGGTTCCGGGAAACCCTCAAGTCCGAGAGGCAGTATGGGGCCAAGCGGGATTCAGCTGCCGCGGAACCCGACGGGATCAGTCTGCTTTCCTGGGAGTCGAATGATTGAAGGCTTCATCCTCGCGACTGCGGTGTCTCTCCTCGCTTGTTTCATTGACTCATACACTAAAAATGTAAGTGCACTATTTGAAGCATGTGCCAAAAAATTCAAACCTCCTCTTACCCCTCCAGGAGGCTGGGGTTGAGGAAGGTGGCCAGCAGCGTCAGGAGATCCGGGAGCCCAGCAATGCCAGAGCTCTAATTCCTAATGTGCTCTCCAGGGTTCTAACAAAAGCCAGATAACAGGGACTTTCAAAAGAATCGCTCACTGATTCCTACATTTGTAAACTGTACTATGAGATGTAATAAAAACAACCTAGAAGAGGAAGTGCTCGTGTGGCACAAGAAGCCCGGTTGGGAGAGAAAAATATACTTCTGTGACAGCACATTAGCACAACCCACTTGGTATCGAACTAGTACAGGAAGTGGGGACTTGTATCATAATTTTTTCTTTATGGTACTTGGACTGGACCAAGGGACTTCACACTAAACTATATCCCTAGCTTTTCTTCCCCTGCCCCTACTTTTTTTTAGGTACCAGGAACTCAACTCAGGACCTTGTGCTTGCCAGGCAGGTGCTTACACTGCTGGGCTATATCCCCAGCCTAATTTTTACCTCTTGAGACAAGTTTTCATTAAGTTGGTATGATAGCTAGGCTGGGCTTAAACTTGTGATCCTCCTGCCTCAGCTGCCAAGAGTGCTGGGATTACAATTTATATCACTTTGCCTCATTCGTTTTTTTTTTTTTTTTTTCCAGTGCCGGGAATCAAACTCATGACCTTGTGCTTGCCAGGCAGGTGCTGTGCTGCTGAGCTAAATCCCCAGCCCTCCTTTGCCTCATTCCTAATTCTCATTTTTAAAAGGTAAGAAAACTGCAGCTTTAAGTGGGTAAGTGACTTATTCAAGGTCATATACAAAGTCAAACCCATTTTCATGACTCTTGGTCTTGTACTGCTGTTTCTATCTCCTGGTATATAGAAAGTAATCTGCAAGTTGTATCTTTCTGAGATTTTAAAAAGCAAAATTATACAAGGGAGTATTACTCAACTGTAGAGAAGGAAAAATTGGAATGATTTGTAGAAAAATAGATGCACTTTGAGTCTGTAATGCTAAGTAAAATAAATCAAACACATATAAATATCACATAAATAAATTATCACCTGGTTTTTCTTATGTGGAAACTCAAAGTATAAATAATTTAAAGATCAAAGTAAAAGATGATAAAAAACAGAAAGCTAGACTTTTTGGTTATGTGAATGAGATCTAGTGACACCGGGACCTGGGAGGCAAGGGAGAAGAGAAGGTAAAAAGGATCAAAATGTGAAATGTATTTGTACCAATGAATATATTTATTATGAAATATACTAATAAAAATTTTAAAAACAAACATACTAATTTAAAAATAAAATAAAAGCAAAATGGAAGTTTCCTCAGATCTCTTTATTAGAAGAATGCTTGAGGTTTGCAGGCAAGACGACAGATTGCTCATGAAAGATATAGGAGAGGAATGTCTTTTATCAAAGATGGAAGAAGACTAGAAAGGCAAATAAAGAGAAAAATAATTTGTGCAGGATATGGGAAAACATCATAATTCCCTGTGTAATTTTTACCTTGTGCAGATATATCAACAACTCAGAAACTAATAAACACAAATAAAAACAAAACAATGATAAAACTGCTCAAATTAGTAGACGAACTTAGGAAGTACTAATGTTACCACCATTGCTCTGACTACCAAATTTAGCAGTGACCCAATGAACATGAAGCAGGTGGAGGCTGCAGGGTGTCCTAAGAAGTGGTCTGTTGGGAAGACCTAATCCACACAGACAATATCGACATCCATTGAGAAGTCACAGCCACCTCCTGACCTGTTCCTTGCTCCTTGCTGTCCCTGCTCCAGATGGCCCTCTCCTCTAGCTGGAAAGGACCAGCTTGGAACATAGGTCTGACCGCATTCACCTGTTCAGAATCCTTCTTCACAGAGTACTCATTCTGTACACAGTAAAGCCCAAATTCCTGACAGAGATGTTACAAACTCTGAAAAAATGGCCCAGCTTACCTTTCAATACTGTGAAGCTGTTGTTCTCCTACATCCCCTCTCCTCTGCTCCCACACCCTTGGGCTTTTGATCTTTTCTCTATGTGTGGCCCATTGGTACCATGGCTCATAATCATATTACTGCTCTACCTGGAATTCCTTTGTACCCCTCTGCTGCCTCTCCCAAGTCTATCTGTCTTTCAGGCTTCAGCTCAGGACAATTTCTCTCATGTAAATTCCCCTAATTTTATAAAGTCAAAATTTATCTTTATTCATACACTTACTAATCCTTCCAAAGTAAAATTTGTGTGTTCTGTGTATTAGGCAAAGAGAAGCAAGATGCAGGTCCTAGCATCAAAATGGCTTAGTTACTGTTCTGTCATTGTTGAGACAAAATATCTGACTCCCTAAAACTAAAAGAGGAAAGGTTTATTTAGCTCACAGTTTGTGGAGGTTTCAGTGTGTAATCTGCTGTCTCCAAGGCAGGGTGGCACATGGCAGAGGAGCACCAGTTCATGGCAATGGGAGATAGCAAAGCAACAAGAACAAAAAAGGGCGAGCGAGCCTCTTTATAATTCTTATACTGTAAGCAGGGTACTTGCCCTACGGTGGGTGTAGCACTAACACCATCTCCGTGCCCTCCTCTTGCACAGACTCAGGATGTTTACAAAGTGAGGACTCTGGCCCCTTGCTGAGTTACTTAGTTAAACTTCTAAAGGTCTCAAATTGACAAAATGAATCAACCATTAAGACATCCTGGAGCTTAAACAGCAGCCCTAGGACGTGTCATGTACACCTTAGGATGTAGAACTGCTGAGTTACTTAGTTAAGCTTGAAAACTTCTCAAGTTGACACAATGTATCAACCGTTACAATGGCCTATGGTTTCCTAAAGGAGATTGACATGCATTTATTATAACTAACATTTACTGAACACACACTGTCAGTAACATGTTATCTCATTTACTCCTCACAACAACCTGATACGGTAGAGATTATTTCTTGCTTTAATTTGGAGATAAAGAACCAGAAGTTAGGGGCTTTGTCAAGATCCCAGGGCTAGGAAGAAGAGGAGCTGAATTCAAATCAGCACTCCCAGTGCAGAGGCCATGCCCTTCTCCACTGGCCATTGCTGCTCAGGGTGAATGAGACACGTGTCAGCACTCTTGAGTTCACTGAGCTGAATTGGTATCAATACTGTTTTAAAGTTCCCGAGTGAATACACTGCAGCCAGGATTGAGTGCCGCTGCAGTCGAGGGGGCCACGAAGACATAAATGGTGGATGTCACATACCCTCAGGTGCATGGGAAGGGACTTGAATTTATCTCCCTTGCAGGTTGGTGAACAAGGAAAGGCTGCTGAGGAAAGGACAGGACGCAGGGACAGAATTGCTGTGGGAATGGGAGTTGCTCAGCTGGGAGTGAGAGAAACGGGAGTGTTAGAGAGAAAGGAAGGGCCGTGTTGGCCTCGAAAGTCATGCCTAAAGAATGTGAGATTGACCCTTTAGGCGGCAGGGAGACATGGAAGGCTGAAGAATTATTTTTGCATTCATCATTTTTAATAAGCCCCATAGAGGCTTACTTGAGCCATTCACTTGGAAAAAATCTGCCCTGGTGGACATGTAGGATTTATGTCATGTTGATGTTTGTCTGATCTAGGATGCTGCTTGGGGGAGCACCCAACCGTACTCTTTGTCCCCGAGGTGGAAAGAGCCAGTCTCCATCTGGAAACATTTAATAGTTATGAGAACTTGTGCTATGTTTCCAAAATGCCAAAAATCCCCGGAGGACAGACATCTCCGAGTGGGGAGGGGCCACATCTGCAGCCTTGCCTTCCCCATCTCTGCCTGACTGTAAATCTTCAGCTACTTGTCCATGGATGTGGGGTGATCTGACGAGGAAGGGTGAGGAGGCTGGCACGAGAAGAGGCCGCTGCAGTGTGGAGGTGGCCTCAATCTGCGCACAAGCTTTTACAGGGATGCAGCTTTCCCAGCAAAGTCTGATACGCTCTGTCTCCTGTTGCCATGAACCAGGGGCTGCCTTGAGGTCACTTTTGGAATCCCCCAGGCTTCTGGGAAGGAGCTAAAGAGAACCATAGTTTTCCTCTCTTCTCTGATTTTTCTTCTTTTGTAGTTCTTCCCATTTTTATTATATGAAAATGCTCACAGGGAAGTGTGGAAGCAGGGGAAAGTGTGCCTGTTCTCGATCTCTGGTGCCTGAGGATGCACAAGGCTACTAAAGATGCCCCAAGACAGGCTACACAGATGACACACTATTTATTGATTTGGCATACACAGGGTATCCGTTTCTCAGCCCCCTTCCTCCTTCTGAACAGAACCCCAATTTGATAAGAGAGATAAATGTAGCCAGAGGACTCGGGAAACCTATCCCTTCCCAGCTCGTGGGGCAGATCCTGATTCTGAGTCTCCCCAAGGGTGGTTGTTACCGTCAACCTGCTGGGATCACTCTAGGAGCTCTGGCCTGAGCCGATCAATCACCCCATTCAGGTGATCATTACAGGTTGATCATCCTTAATGAAAAGTTCAAAATCTGAACGCCTTCAAAACTGGAAACTTTTGTTTTGTCTTTTTCTTTTCTAAAATCTAAAAATCTTCAAATGCTGACCTGACACCAAGAATACAAAATCCCATGCCAAGTCATTTTGTCTCATACACATTATTAAAAACACTGAGCTGGGTGTGGTGGTGCACACCTGTAATCCCAGCACTCGGGAGGCTGAGGCAGAAGGATTGTTGTGAGTTCGAGACCAACCTGGGCTACAAAGTAAGCTCAAGGCCAGCCTGGCCTGCACAGTGAGACTTTGTCTCAAAAAGACAAAAAACAAAACAAAACAAAACAAAAAAACACTGTACAAAATTACCTTTAGGCCATGTGTATATGTTGTCCATGACACATAAATGAGTTTTGTGTTTAGATTTGGATCCCATTCCTAAGATATATTATTACACATGTGAAAATATTCCAAAATCTAATAAAATTTGAAATCAGAAACACTGCCGGCATTTTGGGTAAGAGGTGCTCAGCTTGCACTAGTTCCTAGTTCAGGTGGGTTATGTCCTGAATTATACCAGACAAGAGAGGAAGACTTTAATCCTATGATTTTCTAGGCGAGATTGCCTTTCTTGTTGGAAATAAATGAGGAAGCAGGTTGTTTCAGGCAAGCTTGCAGCCATATAGTGACCATGAGGAAAGTCAGGCTGAGGAAAAAACTAACAAGAGAGGATGAGGGCCACCTAGAAAATCACAGAGAAATGGAGGCAGAGCTCTAGTTGTCTTGTGCCTCAAAGGCTATCTGTTATGTGGCATGATAAATTTCCTTTTTGGTTAGCTTGCAGCTGGAGGATTATTTCTGTTAACTAACTCACAGTACTTGTCCATAGAGGGGCTTTAACTAGAGAAGATTCTAAAAATACAGATTTTTACTAAAGGTTGAAGAATATTTTCTCCATAAACCACCCAAGTGTTTCTTACTTAAACCACCTAAACACTCCTTGAAGAGGTAAAATGAACATTATAATACCTAGAATTCAGAGTAGTGAAATGACTCACCCAAGATCACACAGCCTGGATCTTCTTCATTTTAATATCATGCCTTTCTATATCAAACTTTCTTTTTTTGGTACCAGGAATCTAACTCAGGACCTTGTGCTTGCCAGGCAGGTGTTTGTGCCACGGAGCTATATCCCCGGCCCTGTATCAAACTTCTTATGTGAATGTTACTATCCCTTTCAAATCCTGGTACATTGTTATAATATAAAAATTCCACTTATTTGTATAGTATGTTTCACTTTTCAAAGCCAGTTACATTTATTACTTCCATCTTACAAGATTCCTGAAATGAACAGCTCAAACACAGAGAGATGCAAGGAACACATGCTGAAATACAGGTGCATCAGCTGGCCGAAAGCTTATGATCTTAGGCCAACTGAGATCTCCCCTGGGACTTCTGGAAGCCTTGGAAACAGGAGTGCTGAGCCACAGGCCCAGGGAGTCCGTCAATAAGATATACAGGGTGGGGAGCGAGAGAGAGAAGGAGCAACGTGCAGGCCCTGGGAGAAGCAGGGAGGGCGATGCCTCCGTGCCTGGACGCTTCCCAGGACCTGTTTCCAGTCTGAAGGAGGTCCAGCTGGACTCAGTCTCGGGGGCTGGACGCAGATGTTTCTGGATCCTTTCACTTGAGCCAGTTTGAGTTCATTTCTATTTTTTGCAGCTTTGATTAAGACCATTTTGTGTTTGTTGTTTCAGTTACGTCCTATTTCCCTGAAATGATGAGTAGTAAAATCAAAACAAAGGATGTGAATGGTTGTCTTTCAGTAGCATCAAAGTGGGGTGAGCCCTGGAAAGGCTGCATGGGACCCGAAGCCCCAGGAAGAGCCCGTGAGAGGTGCAGCCACTGGGAGCACCTGGCATGTGCTGGGAATAACAAAAGCGGGTGAGTAGCCTGGAAACCATGCTGTCAGAATGTTGCTGTGGCGTTTCCTCACACATTTATAACAGTAGCTCCCAGCCAGGGGACATTTCATAGTTTTGAAGACACTTTGGTTTGTCACCACTTGGCCAGGAGTGTCAACATCAGGGCTACTGGCATTTAGTGGGAAGAGGCTAAGGAGACGGGCAAATATCCTACAGCACGGGCCAGATCCTTGTAGCAAAGAACCACCCAGTCCCACACACCAATAGCCCAGACTGAAGTTCTCTGATTTGTGAGAATGTTTATTTTCCAATGTATTTATGAGAACGTTACGCTTACTGACATTCCAAGCTACGAACTACCCATAAATATCATTTGCACTTTTTTGGATGACAGGGGCATGAACTACTCATGGATTTATTCCTTTCTTTAGGATTGCTTTGGATCCTACATATAGTAAAAAAAAAATCCTACAGCAAAGATGCTTTCGCATGGGCATCAGATAGACCCAAGAGTTCACGTGTGTGTCCGGTGGCTGCTATGCGCCTGTGTCCTTGATCTATGTGGCATGTTACTACATGCTGGAGAACTAAAAAGAGAAAGGCTTTTTTGGTGTGTGTGTTTCAGACCATCATTTTGTACCTCATTAAGAACCTGACATATGGTAATACTTACCACATCCACAAAGACTTCAACCAATAGTGATTTCTAGGGAGACTGCAAACAGTAATTAGATTTCTCAAGTGGTAGTTTAGATCTTATATTGCCAGTGGGGAAAAATACCGGTTTGCAAGCTGCCCCCAAATGAGCTCTACAGAGCTCCTCCCAAGAGCTATTCATTCCGGGTAATGCAAGGGGCACGAAGAACACTGCATTCGGGAGGAGGGTGAGGACCTCTAAGAAGACAAGGTGGCCCAGAATTGCTCCTCTGGGTTACTCTGGAAACTGCATGGTTTCAGAGATTCCCAGGGAGCTTTGGAAAATGAATTTCTCTCATCAGAAACTTCTTTAGCTAATGTGCTTGACACTGTGGATTAGTTCTCCCTCTTTCCAGCAAGTTCTCCCCTGGGGGCTTTGATGTTTATGATTGCCAAGGGCCCTCTACTGTGAATCTGGAGCTGGGTATCTGCTTCAACTCAAATGTGTGATCCCTAGGGCCTTGACTGCCACACGCACTCTGGGCTTTTTGATCTGCTTTCAATTCTGAGGCACAGAAGAAAACATTTTGAGGTCTGGCCTAGCTTTGTAGCTGAGATAGGAAAATGAAGGTGTGTGTGCATAGGACCCATGCTTTCCTGCCTGCCTCTTGGTAAGGAATGGGTTCATCTCAGATGGCCAGGTTCCCCCTTCCCCTCAGCTGCTGAGAGGCAGGCATGGGGCTGGTGGAGGCAGAGCACAGCTAAGTCCCAGCAGCCAGAAGCGTGGGAAAAAGGCAGGGTGTGGAGGACTGTGGCAGAGTCCCTGCAGCTGGAGAACTGGGGCTGGGCAGGATTAAGTCCTGCAACTTGCCAGGGACCCAGAGAAACAGAGTCATTTAGAAGCAAAACACCAGGCTCTCTAAGAGAACCCCCAGCCTCGTGCTCCAGAGACCCCCCCCCATCATCCCAGCCCTGAAGGAGCTTCAGACCCTCCTGCTTGTCCCTCCTGAGGATTTTGGTCCAGCTGTATAGTGGCCTGTTACATGAGGTGGGATTTGTCCTTTTGCTCTTCTTGGAAAGCTTTCTTGTTCTTCTTCTTATTTTTCTTTTCTTTTTCTCCTCCCCCACTCCCCACCCCAGTACTAAGGATTGAACTCAGTTCTTTGCATTGAGCTACATTCCCAGCTCTTTTTCTATTTTTTATTTTGAGGTGAGGTCTTGCTAAGTCATTAAGCTGCCCAGGCTTGAACTTGCAATCCTTCTGACTCAGCCTCCCAAAGTGCTGGGATTACAGACATGTGCTGTCATGTCCTGGCTTCTTTGCTTTGCTTTGGGACAGGGTCCTACTGTGTTGCCCAGGTTGGCTTTGAATTTGTGAGCTCAAACCATCCTCCTGCCTCAGCCTCCTGTGGGGCTAAGACTACAGGTGTACACCGTACACAGACAGGGTAGGCTTTTCATGGAAAGTTTTAGAAGTGTAGAGTCCACTCCAATAACAATAACCATCACTTACTGAATGCCCACTCTATGCTATACACTGCATGTATATGATCCTATTTAATTATCGTGGTAATCCTATCAGAAAAGCACTACTATGCCCAGTTTTTTAGAGCAGAAAATTGAGGCTTAGAGAATTTTAACGAGCTGTCCAAGGTCATAGGATGAACATGGGGCTGAACTAGTTCTAGTTCATGCATCACACTTAGAATCATTCAATACTTCACGTTCACATGCTGCAAGATAGTTCTGTCCTTTTTACCTTGATACATAGCATTTTGAAGTACTTGGTTGATATAATTAAGTCGCAGGCTATAAAATAGGTATACTTTAAAATAAAAATGTTCTAGTTAAAGGTCAGATTTTTTTTTAAAAGAGTCAGATTGAGGTCTGAACCCATCACCAATGCTAAAATCACATGAAAGCACATTTTTAAGTTTAACCAGGTGTAACACACCCATTTAAATAAGCATTGGCTGTGCATTCAGATGTGAAATGAGGTTTCAGTTAAAGTAACAAGACAACAGGTGCCACCTACTTCCCCTTCCAAGGTGGTCTCCTTGAAGCTCCTCCCACTCTTGCATAAAGCAAAGATATACGTGAGGGGGCGACCTGCCCCCTGCCTGTACCTGGGGGTGGGGAGGAGGGAAGGAGATCGCCAACAACTTTTCCTAAAGCTGTTCTTGTTCTTCATTCTCTGTGTCCCTCTCTCGGAGTCTGCAACCTCTTGCACAGCCTGGAGAAGCAGTAGCCGGGATCCCAGTCCCCGTTACCTTCCCTGGTACCCTACTTGGATGCCCAAGAACTCACTGGAAGTGAGTGACTGGCCGTATCCTTTGGATGGGGCATGGTGGGCTGGCGTGAGACTTGTGATTCAGGCATCTACAGAAGAGGGGCAGAGTGTAAGGGACAGAGTCCACCTGGGGTGGCCTGAGATGCTATCCAAGGCAGGAGCATGAAGGACTGATTGGAAAAGCAGAAAACCGAGGACATAGGTCACTGCTCAGGGCTGAAGGAGGAACTGTAAACTCCAAGCCAGGGCAGAGTTACTCAATGGCATTCAGGGAACTACAGGTAAGGAAGTCCCCAAGGACGTAGCAATGTCCTGTGGGAACACACGGCAGCTGTCAATGCTGCCCAGCTCAGGGAACCTGGGTAACAGGGTGTAAAAGTGCCTACCTAGCAAGGCTTTCTGTCACACCTTGTCTACCTGCATCTACGCATGTACATATATATTTTTTTAATGTCGTGAAGAGACACTGTTAGCGGCCAAGAGGAAGAGCAGGAAAGGTGCAAGGCAGGGGAAGGAAGAATTTGCTCAGCAGAGAACAGACCTAGATGTGTGTGTGGGTGGCGGGGGTGAAACTCGGCACTTTGTCATTTTTCAGGGTTACCTAGTATTATGTAAATGCACTTGGGGTAGAAGTTCAGGGATAGAGTATGACCAAGATCTTGTTAAAAACACTGAGCACAGCCTGAAATATTAAGGAACCTAGTTCCACTTCATCTAGGCCGGAGGCAAAGGCTGCTCCACAGATAGCCTATGAGTGGGCAGGAGGAGGTACCTGAGGTACTGAGGGATACCAGGAGAGGACCCTGTGTTTTCTTGGCCCAAGCACACCCTTGATCTCACCTGTTCATTCAGCTTGGGACCACCTGGCCTCCCAAGCCATGGCCTGGGTAACAGCTCTTGCTCCCGCCTAGATTGCTTTTCCACCAGGGACTCATATGGGTTGCTCTCTGGCTTTCTTAATATCTCTCTCTCATCTCACTTCTGTCTTAGCTCCTTATCCTATTTTCAAAGCCTGTACCACCACCAGGCTGCTTGCATGTACTTTCCAGTATGTGTCCCCAGAGTGGCAGCTCTAGGAAAGTGGAAACTATTTTGTTCACTCTTCTTTCTAAACACTTAGACTAGTTAATAGCATATGAGAGTGGCCCAATAAATGCTGTGCTTGCTGTTCTTATCTCTGTGTCCCAAACTCTTTCCACATTTTTGGAGTGCAGATTTACTCACTATATTGTTTGAGCAAAGCTAGTCTGGGCAAGCCAATTTGGGCCTTTAAGTCCAAAGCATCTTTTCTCTGTCTAGGACACAAAGGAACCCAGAAAAGGGAATTCACCTAACATGAAGATGCCAGTCACCTGATCTCTTGAAAACTATAGAGAGTCCCCCACCTCCAGGAATAGAGAATCTGAGAAGAAAAAAAAAATGTAGAAATAGAATTCCTTCTCACAATAGCCTGGAGGGCAATTCTGAGGAATTTTTACTACATGTCCACACAAAACTTCAGCCTTTATCCCACTGAGGAAAAGAATTTGAGAAATGTTTACTGGAGGCTTGTTAGGGAAAGTGGTTTTTCTGAAAGAGTTTGAAGTCATGGGAAATGTGATTCTTTCTGTGACAAGCTGTTAATGTAACCCCTAGCCTTGAGTGAAGGCAAGGGAAACGCCCTGGAGACAAGTACTCAGTAGCCTACAAGATGGAGTCCGTTCTCAGCCTCCCACCTGTGGAGACTCACATCTTCCCTACTCACAGGGGAAGTGATTCTTCAGTCAGGTTATGGAAGAACGGCGGGAATCAAACTCTTCCCTTCTCAACAAACTCCTCCTGTCCCAACAAACTGTGTCCTGTAAGCCCCTGTCTCCAGCCTTTCCATCATTATTACTAAGGCGTCTCTACTGCAAGGGAGAATATTTTTCTCAGAAATTTGACTTGCCTCCCAAGCTATCCTGTAAGTATATTTTCACTAGATCTCTCAGTGTACATCTGCTGAGTCACATGGTCATAACAATGACCATGTGTCATTGTTAAGAATATGAGCTTGGAATTAGGCTCCTTGGATTTGAGGCTGAGCTCTGTCTCTTAGTAACTGAACTTGTACAACCTAGGTAACTTCTCTCTTGCTTCAGTTTTTTAAATTTTGTGTATTGGAGATAGCAGCAATGCACATGATGTGTTTGCTGTTGGGGTTAAATGAGCTAATACATGAAAGGAGTTAATATTATCGTCATGACTGGGACGGTAGTTAGTCATCATACCTCCACTGTCATCATCACTGTCACTAGTGCCATCATCTTCATCACCATCTTGTAAAATGTGGCCCACTTGAATACTAGTTTAGGACCTAACAGAGACAAAGCAACTGGCTGACTCTCTCAATGAGATGCTGGCCAGAGCTCACCCTGGCTTATTCTTAGACTTTTTTTGTGAAGAAAACTGCTATGCTCTGAATGTTTCTGTCCCTCCAAAATTCTTTGAAATCCTAATCCTCCGTGTGATGGTATAGAACGTGAGACCTTTGGGAGCTGATTAGGTCATGAGGGGGAAATGTGGCCTTGGAGGATTTTTCATTCTCTGTCTGCCATGGAAGACACAGCAGGAAAATGGCCATCTACAAACCAGAGAGTGGGCCTTCATCAAATTCAAATCTTGTAGTGCCTTCATTCCAAACTTTCCAGCTTGCAGAACTGGGAAAAATAAATATTTGTTGTTTAAACCATCTAGTCTGTGGTATTCTGTTATAGTTGTCCCAGCTGACTAATACACCTAGAAAGAGAGATCTAGTGAAAAATTATAAATGAGAAAGAGACCTCTCTCATATATATATATACATGAATGAGAGAGAAAGAGAGAGAGAGAGAGAGAGAGAGAGAGAGAGAGAGAGAGAGAGAGAGAGAGAGAGAGAGAGAGAGAGAGAGAGAGAGAGAGAGAGAGAATCAGAATACAACACAAACAAAAAATTCTCTAAAATGAATCCAAAGCAAATGAATACTTTTGTGTTGCAAGGCAGGCTTGCAGATTTTATCAGAAAAGGGCTTTGCCATCCAGTATCTGAGGTCACCTTCGTCCCACAGGCAACAAGGCCCACAATGTGGCAGTGTACATCTGCTGAGTCACATCTGCTGTGCGGGATTTGCCCTTTGTAGATTGCTGCACAATGTATGGACTTTATAGGTGGCATCATCTGGTGCCTGCACTATGTGCTTCCCAGATAGCCTGGAGGATCTACAGGGTCTCTAAAGGTTTCTGTAAGGTTTGCAGCCTGTTAAAGTAGAAAACTTTCTAGCTGATTAAAAACAGCTTCTGAAGCCTGCATCCACAACTGTTTGTTTTACAGAAGCAGTAACCATGGAAAATGCCACAAACAGAACAGAAATAGTCTTTGCTCTGCTGTGAACATGTGATTCTGGGCGTGCATGGGCTGTTCTTGCCCCTGGGCTCCTCACCTTCTTATCTGCAAACCCGAGCTCACCCAGAAGATCCCACACTGACGTGAATTTTTGTGTGTGTCCTTTCCTTTAATTAAAAATTTAATAGCCAGCACTCCCAGATAATCCTTTCTGATTCTTATCTGGACTTCGCCTGGCATCTTGCTACTCTCTTGACCCATTTTCTGCAAGAATGGAAGCTGTTCTTTCCTCAGGACCATTCGTGCGCTTTCTTTTTCTCATAGTCTGTGTTTAGGAAGCCTGGAATTTTACCATCTCCTGTAGTCCACAGGGAGACACAGTTTCAGGCACTGAGGGTCCCGTTAGGCATTCTCAGATTACAGCCGTCACAGAAGCTGCCTTTTTTGCTTATCTTTGCTGAGTGACTGATTCACTCAGACCTTCTGAATGAAGAGGTGGCAGCTAGTTTCCGATAATTGTATTAATATAATAGAAATTCACAAATCTGTTTGTTTACCAGAGCCAGAGAGCTCATGTCAATAAATTTGAAGATCATTACAAATGAATGATTTCACAGCAGATCTGGTCTCTTTGTTCACATAGAAAAGACAATATTTGCTAACAAATATTACAGTCATAGAAGCCACCAAAAATTGAAAAACATCTCTCATACAACTTAGACCACACTGCCCCCAGTACACTAGGGATATATATGTGTGACACACACACACACGTAATCTTTGTCTTATGAAGAATATTATGTCAAATTTCATTTCTGTACACATTCCAGTCCTTAAGTTAGGTAAACATAAATTTAAAATATACTGTAAATTCCATAATCTTGTTTTGATACTTTGTTTCACAATCTCCAGGATGAAATTGGCCTCGTTGGTCTTGACACTGGAGTAGACTCTGAGCACAGAACTGTAGTTCCGGGAGAGGAATTTAGAAGCTAACTTGTCCAATTTCTTCATTTCATATATAGGAAAGGGAGACATAGGAACATCGGGTCACGCAGCTCGGTGCCCTTCTAGCAGCAGACAGAATTATGTGTTCTGCCCTGCACTGGCTGCTGGTACCTCCAAGCAAGAGCAAAGGGAGGAGAACTCACATTCATTAGCAGAAGTATGGCAACATCCTGGAGGACATGACAGACTTATTACAAGACCAGTGACTCCTCCCAGCATAATCTTTGCACATAAAGAAAATACATTTCTATAGGAACGTTCACATTTCAATAGCTTGTGCGAGCGGGGAGTCAATATTGACTCTCAGGGTGAGCCTAGGAGGGAGGATGAGCAGGCATGGCTATTTCTGGCTTTCAAAGAGGGAAATAAAACCGGAGACATGTCACACATCTTTCACAGGGCAGCCCAGCGAGGTAGTAGCAGGACTGTTCCTGTAATTTAGGAATCCTGGCTTGGCATCCTGCATCGAACCACACTGCTCTCCTGTACTTGATGCATCTTACAGGAATTACAGCCAAGAACAGCACAAGCATTTTTGTTCTCATGATGCTTTTCATAAGCCCTTCTCAAACCTGCTGCAATTCCCCTGGAAGAACCTTTTCTTTGTCTGATCAGTAACTCAGTGGCAAAGAGAATTAGATCTTCTAAGTTTTATTCCAAAACTCTACTTCAAGGTAGATAGTTAGCATTTCCAACATTCTGAAGCCATTTCCCTTTCAGTGATGAAGTATAAGGTATATTTAAAAGAAGTTTAGTCTGGAAAATCAGTGTATTGCAATTCACAGTGCACTCCTAATAGTCTTGTAGCTCTTTGTATAAAGCCCTTTCACAATAGAGGGTATTTTAATTCAATAAATAAAAGATGGGACTGCACTTGCAGTTTTCCTACTGGTCTAGGCCCTAGTTGCAGCTAACAAACACACACACACACACACACACACACACACACACACAGAGCAAAACACAAACAAACATTGTTTGGTCCAGGCTTGCTGTAGGGCATTCCATCTTTCAAGAGACCAAGGAAAAAACAACCTCAGAAATTTACCACCAAAACTTCCAAATTTATTGCAACACAACGTAATGGCAAAATACTATTTTCTTAGTGGACACATTCTTGGACAGCCACCATGGCCAAGATGCCTGGTTTTATTTTTACAATAAACCCCAAGAAAATGTGAATTCCACTCTTGGTCTGGGGATGGCAAAGACGCTGTGGGCTGTTTGGAGCAAAAGATCATGTCTGATTATTCATTCTTATCCTGTCTGATTAGCCGGAGCTTGAGGCATTTATTTCATGTTTATACTGGTTTGACACAAATCATGCTGAAAAGAGATTTGTGTGTCCTGTCTTCCCTGTGCAAAGTTGAGTTACAATGGTAGTCTTAGCAATGCCAGCCCCCTCTTGGAAATTATCAATAACAGAGGTATTCAGCCTAAGAAAGCGCTTCTAGTGTAGACACAACACAGAATTGGACACCTAGCCACATTCCACTGAGATCTGCCTGAATAGAGAGAAGTGGAGATTCACATTCAAAGATTTCTCTGTTAATTTAGCATCAACGTGTCCATTTCTCATACTGCTTTTCATACATTATTACAACTTGCTACATTGCTACTGTAGTCCATATAGGAAGCAAGGTAGAAAAAAGGCAAGAAAGCTGCAAATTACTTCAAAGTTTTACACAAATGGTATACTTTTCAACTTAATTTAACCATATGTTGTTGGCTTACAGAAACAGTGAAAACCTTGTGCAAATATTAATATTTTAGCACAATTTATTTATAACCTATATTATTTATAACACATCTATATAAATAATAGTAGCCAACTGCCACCAGCTCCCGTCCCAACTCTCTTGAAACTAAAATTTACAGACTGATTACTTGGTTAGAGAATGTACTCTAGTTCTTTAATGGCAGATAAATTTTAATGTTTTTATAATAATGAATGGAAAGCAACTAAATGCATAGCACAGTAACTCATCAGACATACCTTGTTTGAAGTAAGCAATTTTTTTTCAAAAATTTTCCGCCACACAGAAAAGATATTCTTTTTTCTTTAAGCTTTTCTGCATCACAAATCCCATCCAAATTATTCTAAAGAAGAAACAAGGGTTCCCGGCACCTTTTCTCTTCTCAGAGGAGCTAAGCAAACATTTCCATCTACCTCCCAGCTCTTTGAAAAGCTCATTTTGTAACACACACGCGCACACACACACACACACACACACACACACACACACACACTGCTTCTCACACTGGTTTTAGTGCTGAATTAGGCGGTCCTCTTTCAAATTTCCACTCCCACTTGCTTTTTTTGGGAAAGGACTTCTAAATATTCTTTTCTAGCTCAAAGCACACATTTTTTTTTTTCAGTAAGCATTTTCTACAATTAGATATTCTGAAAAGCAGAAGCACAGCAGTTAGATAGGAAAGAGAATGTTAATATGCTTTAAAAACTACTTAATCAGGGACAATTCATTTTTCTTTCTTTTTCAAACACTAGTGAACAGCTGAATTAAACTGCAGGAAAAAAACAACCTAGGTAAATACTGTAAGCTTATTCTACTGGACTCTCCTTTTTGCATTGAAAATATTTACTTTTCCTACATGTGGATGCCATCTCTTTGTTTTGCTTTGTTCCAGTCCTTTCTGTATTTGGCAAGCTGCGTGAAATGATTGAGGTATTTGTTGCTGGTAACAGGACTCATGGTAATAACAGTGGGAAGCAAAGCCCGACTCCCGTTTCAAAAAACGACTGATGGGTATCTCACATCATCAGTGAATTCTACCCATGTTTGCTTTCTATATATTAATGTCGACAATTAAAGTGAAGAGATTCAGACCTTAAATGTGCGTTCACATACCTCAGCATTTAAAAAGTCAGACCCCCACCCAGTGTGTCTGGCAGCCCCTTGAGATCCCAAAGCCTATCAGAGTGGCGGAGCATCTTTTCCCCAGCAGGGCAGAAGGTACAAAGAGCCATTCCTCCTCCTGCTGGGGAGTGTGCACTCCCGCAGCTTGGGAATACAGCTTTCCCCATCGGAGCTCCTCCCACCCTTGTCTGCTGGCGCTGGGACGGTCCTTTATTTAAGATCACTGCTGCAGTGCAGTTAGACCTTTCTTTTTGCCCTCTCTGGTTCTGCATTGAAGTTATTTTTTCAATTCTGTTTCTTCCTCTACCATATCTTGACACTAGATCCATTGGTAATAAGGACAGTACTGTTACCTGGAAGGTCAGCTGTCTCATCATTTATTTTGGGGCAAGTTCAGTTGAAGTGGCAGTTAAGCCTAGTAAATGATAATATTATTAATTATAGGCATGCTAGTTGGTGTATACCACCTCCTGGGAACAGTGATGGTCCTTTACGTAGAGGAGCTCATTAAATGTTTGGAAGACCCTTGAAGAGTCAGAACTCTTACCTCCATTCTATAGATCAGAGCAATGAAGCTCAGAAAGAATAATGTTCCTGAGGTCACCCAGGCACTGAAACAAGATCTAGGATTCAAATCTGAGGCTGCCTTAATCCAAACAATGGTGCTATATTAGTACGTGAAGCTTGTTTTCTCTTACTAGTTTACTTTGCTTTCTTATGGTGAATAAGAAAAAAAAAATCAAATGGAAATGTGTTGAAAAGCGTATGAAGAAATGTTCAAAAAAGTACCAATTAAAAGCAATGGTGTAGGGGCTGGGGATTTAGCTCAGTGGCAAAAGCGCCTGCCT
>NW_004955441.1:4520703-4524618 GCF_000276665.1 Chinchilla lanigera | reverse complement strand
AGCCTCGAGTTTATCTTTCTTTATAGCTGAGTAATAGTCCATTGTAATAAAAATACCACATCTTTTTTGTCTGTTCCTCAGTTGATGGGCATTTGGGTTGTTTCTAAGATTTAGCTATTACAAATTGCACTGCTATAAACCTGGGTGCACAAATATCACTGTGATACGATGTTTTTAATTCTTCTGGAAAAATATCCAGAAGGGGAATAACTTAGTCAAATGGAACCTCTAATCTTAGCTTTCTGAGGAATCTCCATACTGATTTTCACAGTGGTTGCACCAGTCTACACTCCCACTAACAGTGGAGAAGGGTTTCTTTTTCCCCACAGCCTCTTCAGCATTTGTTATTGGTTGATTTCTTGATGACACCCATTCTTTCTGGGGTGAGATGGAATCCCAGTTTTAATTTTCATTTCTCGAATGACCAGTGATGCTGAGCAGTTTTTCATATATTTATTTGCCATTTATATTTCTTCATCTGAGATGAGCCACCCTGTTTTAAATGGCACTCCAACCCTGAGCACGTTCCCTCTTCTCTGCTTTATTTTTTAATTTCTCTTATCTATTTTTTGTCTTTTTGAGACAGGGTCTTGCTATGCAGTTCATGCTGGCCTTGAGCTCACTTTGTAGCCCAGGCTGATCTTGAACTCGCAAGAATCCTCCTGCCTCAGCTTTCCAAGTGCTGGGATTACAGGCGTGCAACACCACACCCGGCTCTGCTTTATTTTTTTCCATAGCACTTATTACCCTTTATTAATATTTCCTACTTGACTTTTAATCAGCAACCCCCTCCACTAAAATAAATATAAGCTTAGGCAGTTTGCAGTTTTTAATCTGTTTTATTCAACAAGGCGTTCTTAGCTCTTGGAACCAACACATAATAGGCATACAGTAAGTAGGAACTAAACCATTACAATGATCAGTTAGAAATACAGGTTGCCGGTAGGAATTGGGAGTAGAGAGCTGGGATATGCAGAATAACAAACACTCAGGAAAAAGTCTTGGAGCCTAGTGTGATGGTGCTGATCGTGCTAGGTGTCTGGCAGCAGCAGCCACCGCCAAAGCCGTCAAGCTTGTGGCCCCAAAGAAGTCTTAATTTTTTAGAGTGAAACAAGAGCACAGTTTTCTGGTGAGCAGTCTTGCACTTGCTAGCTGTCATAAAATGAAGTAGATTATTTCTAGTTGAGAACAAAAATTGTGATGTTCAATTTTTCCTGCTATTGCTACTTGAGATTCTGTTTTGCTTGTAAATCACCCACGGTTGCTTGAAAGCGTGCATTCTTTTCCAAATAACTGTTTGTCACTACGTAAGCTTAGTATCCTACTCTGGTATTGTATCCAGTACAAAAACTCAAATCTCTTATAGAACATTCTCCATAAAAACTTTTTATTATTGTCATAAACACTGAACTTGATAGTTCTTTAAAATACAGCCTTTTTTTTTTTTTTTTCACTCCAGAAACAGAATGTGGGAAAATCAATGTGCTCCTCATATCACAAATCCATTCTTTTATGTGACTTTTAAAAATGCAGGCTGGCAATTTAAGAGTCTAAATAATGAGGCAGCCTTTTCTGACACTCTTGATAGTTTTATTGTGTGCAGGTATAAATTGCGAGAGTTACACCTTCATAACATGAGCTCCCTGAAGTGTCTCAGGCTATATGGTGTTTGATGCTCCATCAATTTTTCATAGAAATATGATTTGCTCTGAACTCTTCTACAACAGTGTTGAGACTCTTTTTTTCCCTGTGCTTTGGTAGAAGATTATTGCAACGATCAGATAACATCTCAGTATCCTGGACACTGCTGAGCAGTGCTGCTAAGTAGGACACATTTTGTGTGGTGTCAATGTGAATGGAAAATTTGCCAACCTAATTAGCCTTTGTTAAATTTACATGGTCACTATCTGTGAGAACCGAAAGTTATTACCAGAAAAACATAGTTTTCCAAAAATTGAGAGAGCCAAATGGGGAAGATGAGTAAATGGGTAGAGAATAGGTAGCCAAAAGAGATTTTGCCAAGCAATGTAAAAAGAAAAAAAAAGCTTCTAAAACTGTAAGGAAGAGGTTCTTAATAATACATCAAAGGTAAAAATTAAATTAAATAGACATTAAATATGAGTAAACTCAGTGGAGGGAGAGAGATGGTGGACCAATAGGATTCATCTTCTTCCTCAGGTTATTAAGAAGATTGTTGAAAAGATTATTACTCCCAAATGCTTCTCTGAAACACAGGAGCTGGAACCACACGAAGTGCCAATATTCTCGGCCAAACTGACAAAATATAAACACAGACAAGTCACTGTGATTGCAATAACACAAAAGAGATGAAAGGACCTAAAGGAGGATACCAGGAACTGGTATTCCAGAGGGCTGCTGAGCTAGCAGATTAGTAAAATACAAAAGTATCTTGTACAAAACAATGGTCCAAAATGGCGGACAGGAGATTATAGGCCTTATATCTCCCTTTATGCCAAGTAAGCACACGGAGTCTAAAATAAAAGACTGGCTCACAGAACACCGGTCAGCTGGGGCTCTGCTGATCTAAGCTATGCTGAGCAGCCTTATAGCTCGCTGCAGGCCATGTGTTGGCTGGGGAATCTCTACAAGTGTTTATTGTAATGTTCATGCTACAGGGACTGCAGCTACACAAGAGGAGCTCTTTTCATAGCAAGAGGGCAACGGGAAATATGTGAGGTTTCTTATAATTGGCATACTGTCATTCCTGGCCTGTTCCCTTTGGCCAAAGGATGAAGGCCACAGTCAGTGGTAGGGAATTAGAAGTCTCAGAAAGAGGCTATGGAAAATTTGTAAATGAGGAGAAGAATTAGAACCAATAATTTAGTCTCCTACTCCATTCCCTTATTTTCAACTTTATGTTTGTTGTGTATTTCTTTTCAACTTTTATTTTTTATTAGTATGTGTTTGTAGTGTATAATGATCACATTTTTCATAGGGCACTGGCACATGTACACAACACATTTTAATCCCTTTTTTATCTCCTTCCCCTCTCCTTCCTATCCCTTTCCTCTGTCCCCTGGTCTCCTTCCCTTTTGCAAAAGATCTATCTCCATATTTACTATTATCTACTTTGTATTTTGGTCTTTTTTCATATTTTCATTTCTCGTATAAGAGCAACTATGCAATATTTAAGCTTATGGGTCCGATTTATTTCCCTTAACATGATGGTCTCAAAGTGCATCCACTTCCCTCCAAATAATTCAAGTTTATCCTTTTTTGTAGCAGAGCACTGCTCCATTGCATGTTCATACCGTGTTTTCTTTATCCATTCACCTGTTGATGGATATATAGGCCACTTCCAAGATGTAGCTATTATGAACTGTGCTGTTATAAATATGACTATGCATATAATTGCTGTAATACAATATCTTTAACTCTTTCTGGCAGACACTTAGAAGGAGAATGATTGGTTGAATGGAATTTTAGTTTTAGTCTTTGCAGGCATCTCCATGCTGACTTCCTTAATGGTTGTTCTAATGGTGTAGAAGTGCTTCTTTTTCCCCACAGCCTCACCAGCACTTGTTATTATTTGACTTCTTGATGGTAGCCACTGTTTCTGCAATAAGATGGAATCTCAGTGTTGTTCTAATTTGCATTTGTCTAACAGCCAGAGATGTTGAACATTTTTTCATGTATTTATTGGCCATTTATTCTTCTTCTGATAGGCGTCTATTTATGTTGGTTGCCTATTTTTTATTAGATCTTTTATTGGGGAGTCTAATTTTTTTAGTTCTTTATGTTTTCTAGGTATTATATTAGTTTTCTGCATTCAACTGGAGTTTAAAAGAATTCTGGTGTATTTATTTCTGCATTTTATTAGGTTTAATCTCTACTCATGATTTTTGAAATAGTTGGTTTTATGTACATACTTTATTAGTATTTTTAATTTTTTTT
>NW_004955441.1:4509910-4520227 GCF_000276665.1 Chinchilla lanigera | reverse complement strand
GTCTGAGGCAAAAGCCATTTTTTGTAGCGTTTTCTCTCCAGCCTCCCATCGCAGTGGGACCCCACAACCAGTTAGTGTCCTCTCCCCAGCTGTCAGCACAGGCAGCAGGAATCCTGTTGCAGACTTCTCCAGGGCTCCACCACAGCCTGTACTGTCAGGGGAAGAATGGCTTCCAGGGAGTCTCCGCAGGTATTGTGCAACGTCCTCCTGGTTTCCAGCTTCCTAGAGGCTCTCATGACCCCAGTCCACAGGACCTCTGACCCCTCGGGCTTAGTCTACATTCTCCTGTTCTCCCAGTCCTTGTTCAGCAGCTGCTCCTCCGCAGACTCTGGACCTTTCTGGTTCTCAATGGCAGGAGCAAGAGTGGTCCATTGTATAGCATGTATTCCCAGGGGTGTTTCCATGTTTGAATGATTCACACATGTCCATAGGTGGGCATCTGCAGTCGGTGCATGGTGGGCCAATTGTGTCATTGTTTCTCTGTGTCATAATAGTTCTCAATTGAGCAGCGGCGGCCAGCCTGAAGGCTGGCACGCCACAGCGCTCTCCGCCGCATAGCTCCCCCTGCGCCAGGGGCCCTCCCTCTGGGGGCCTACGAGGCAGGAAGTGAGCCAGCCGGAAGACAGGCACTCCCCGCCCATGGCTCCCTGTGCGCTGGAGGCCCTCCCTCCGGGGGCCTACTGTATTTTTTACTTTTTATCTTCACTTATTTTCTTCTGTCTTCTGTTAGATTAATGAAATTTTCTGTATTCCTTCTTTCCTCTACCTACTATGTTGTTTTAAAATTTACATTGTTTTTTATTTATTTATTTATTTTTACATTTTTTTTAACTTTTAGTGTTACCCTTTAAATTTTAAACTGTATATACAAAAAATAAATAAACTATATATACAACTGTAGATCTTTTATTAATGTTATTTGTTATTTTTATTCTCATTTAAAACCTGACAATAATTTATGGTACTTTATATCTCCTACATCCTGTTATTTGTTCAATGAGTGCAGTGTTACCTTTTTATTTGTTTTTTTGTTCTTTTTGTTTTTTTTTTTTCTGGTACTTGGAATCGAACTCATGATCTTGCACTTGCCAGGCAGGCGCTGTGCCACTGAGCTAAATCCCCAGCCCCTTTGTATTACCTTTTTAAAGCACAAAGTCAGATTGCTTTATTCTTTTTAACAAAGATTCTCACAGTTAATACATTGGCATATTTCATTAGTGTGTATGTTTGCCATTGTGTCTTTCTTCTCATGCCTTCTTTCTGAATCTAGATTTCTTCTTGTTAATAAAAACATTCAAGAAAGTAAGACTTGATGAACCTTAGGTACAAAATTGCTCTACTTAGCTAATGAGAAAATTCTAGAATCACTTCCACAGGGAAGATGATGAAAAATAAGATACTCATTTAATCTCAAAATATCTCTCCAAAAGATCTTTGTTAATTAAGTAGTGGAAAGTGATATCTTTGTAGTGGAGAAACTTGGAAGAGACCATCAGCCAAGTGATCACAGTTAACAACATAAGAACCGGGACACACTAATACTTCCAAACACGGTGAGTCAAGAAGAGCACATCACTTCTGTGGTATTCGTTCCACAAATGCTTAACTGACTTTAACTCTGAGGAAATATCAAGCAAATCCAAGTAGAGGAAAAGTCTATAAATTTACTGGCTAACACTTTAAAAACCTGTCAGTGTTATGAAAGACAAAGAAATTGTTGCAGATTAGAGAAGACTGAGGAGATATGACAGAGAAGTTCATGCAATTTTGATTTGATTTTGAATCAGAAAGGGGACACTAGCACAAGTGCCTGCCTGGCAAGTGCAAGGTCCTGAGTTCGATTCCTGATACCAAAAAAAAAAAAAAAGGATAGTAATGGAAAACTGCTAAAATAGAAATAAAATCTCTGTATTAGATAATGGTAGTGCATCAAGGTTAACTTTCTGGTTTTGATAATTGTATTACAGTTCTGTGAAATACTAATATTTGGGGAAGCTGAGTGACTACTACACAGAAAGTCTTTGAACTATGTTTACAGTCTTTTTGTAAATCTGAAATTATTTCAGTATAAAAATATACAGTTTTAAAAAAACGTGAATGGAAAATTAGATTAGAAATAGAAAGCAAGTTTAGTAGAGATAACATTAAATTTGTGTTAGAAGACCTTTATTCATATATTTTGGCATTTTCTCAGTTTCTTAATGTGTAAAATGAGAAAATTAATTTGCCTGACCCCTTTAAACATCAAATGAGATAAAATTGACAAAACATCTTATAATTTGTAAATTTCTCTGTAAATTATTATTAATTATAATTATTATATGCCTTTTTCTGGATAAGATCAGAGTATTCAGTAATTAGGTTTCTTTTTTTTTCTGGCACCGGGAATCAAACTCAGGACGTTGTGCTTGCCAGGCAGGTGCAGTGCCACTGAGCTATATCCCCAGCCCCATGTAATTAGGTTTCTTTCCTCTTTAGAAGTACATAGCAAATTTTGAAGTTTTTCAGTGGCCAACTATTCTGTTGCATAAATCAGTGTGACTCAGAAGCAAATGGAACTCAGGCCTTGACAGGGAGCGTCAGACTGTGATGGATGTATCTGGGGACAAATTCCTTGCCATGTGCATGCATGAAGGGCTTGGAAAGCCTTTTAAATGATACCGAGAAGGATGTAGGTCTCTTTAGAGAAGGGATACAAATTCCAATACTGTACAAAGCCGAGGCCACACAGATCCACATATTTGTCATAATGGTTTAGTCTTAATGTTAAAGAAAAAGGCAGCTTCCCACTTGGAGGAGCACGCACACTGGTAGCCTCTGTGTGTGGGTGGAGGTGGCTACAGCAGTGGTGTGATGCTGTGGGAGGAAGGTGGACCCAGGTTCCCTTCAGCAGTGCAATGAATGGAACTTCTGTTTGGAAGGACAAAGTCTGGGAGTGGACAGGACCGAAACTGCATAAAAGCCATGGAAGAAGTCACAAAAGAAAAGCCACAAAAAAAAAGGTCAATAGGTTAAACAACATTAGCATTCAAACTATAATGTGCACTTAAAAGAGAAAGCCACACTTAACCTTAAAGAAATTAAAAAGCAAATGAGCAAGTAGTATTGTGAAATGTGAACGTAGTTTATAATAACTGGGATAAAGGGTGAATATTCTTAAGATATATAAATATTTAAAGTCATAAGAAAATCTCATAACTGCTAAATAGAAAAGGTAGGCAGAGGCACACACAATACATGAAATACAAATTAAAATGATATCATGACTCCATTTTCAACCTATTTGATGCTATGTTGTTAAAGAACATATTCATACCAGGTAGGATAAAGACCAGAACCCTTGTGTGCTACTCGTAACAAGCAGTGGAAATTGCTGTGACATTTTCTGAAAGCCATTTGGCAAGCTGTGCCATGAAACCAAAAGCGTTTGTAGTCTTTGCTCCAATGATTTCCCTCCTAAGAATCTATCTTAGTCTGGTTTGGGTTGCTATAACAGAATATCACAGACTGGGCAATCTAGAAAGAAAAGGCATTTGTTTTTCACGGCTGCAGAGGCTAGGAAGTCCAATATCAAGGTTGTAGCATTGGGCAAGGGCCTTTGTACTGCATCATCTTATGGAGGAAGCAGAGGAGTGAGAGGGTGAGGAAGGGCAAGAGGTGGAACTTGCAGCCTCAAACCCTTGAATGATCAGCATCAATCTGTTCCTGGGGGCGGACCCCACGCTTACTCATCTTTCAAAGGTGCCGCCTCTTAACATTGCTGCGTTGGGGATTAATTAACATGGTGTTTCAGGGGAACATCTTCAAACCATAGCAGTGTTCTTAATGGAAATCCAGAGATATAACACTTTGTGCCCAGCACAGGCAAATGACCAGCATACTTTATGCTGTTTCCCTGAGCCTGAGGTTACCTAACCCAAAGGGTCTCTAACCCTAGAGCCCCCAACCCTGGTTCTTACCACGTTAGGCGTGAGCGAGGGTCTTTCCCAGCACTTTGGTCATGGAACGTTGAGAACCATCTGGTTCTCCACTGGCACGGTCACAGGGTGTCAGCATTGGGATCTACAGCTTACTTGAGCAGCTCTGACTTTTTGTGCCTCTGGTCTTAAGAATAGCAATGGTAATGAACATTGTAATCAATACTGTTTACTATTATTACGCCAGGCACAGTTCTAAGTATTTTGTTTATATGAATTAATTTAATCCTCAAGCGACCCCCATGAGTAGCAATCTCGTTAAAGATGAGAAAATGTAGGCAAGAGAGAAGAGTAGAAATGTTGGGCCAAGAAAATAAAATGAGGGTTGGAGTCCGAACAGGGTCCCCTGACTCTTCAGATGTCCCAGGACACTGCAAAGATCAGGACAGGCAAAGTATATGAAAGTGGTGCTGTGAAATCATAGAGTAGGATGTACACACAAGGCCTGCCTGTTGTGTGGAAGCTACGAATAAATAACACAATCACAGCAAATGTATTGGCAGCTTTACTTCTGCCCCATACTTTCAAGTTTAAAATTCAGGGGCGGGGGATATAGCTCAGCGGCACAAGCGCTTGCCCGGCAAGTGCTAGGTCCTGAGTTTGATTCCCGGTACCAGAATAAATATAATAAATAAATAAATAAGTAAAATTCAAATAAAGAAATCCTGACTAGATATAAAAAAGCATGTTAAAAGATCTCTTCCTTCTCCCTTCCCTTCCTCTATACCACAATCTAAGTGAGAAGAGATACCTTTCTGAGAAAAATGAGCAAATATATGATTTAAGTGTATTTTTCCTATTTTCTAAGAGCAAATTTTCAGGCAGACCGAAGAGTCAGTTTTTTGGTAAGGAGAAGTCTTTGGTGGCTTGATGTGCTTACATTCTTTCTCTGTCCTGTCTGCTCTTAGGCTGGAGATCCCTAATTTAATTTGTTAGCAAGAAAAATGTTTTGTTTTCGCATGTTTCATGATGTACTCATGTATAAAAAGACTAATTAGCATGAGAGATTAATTACAAAGCACTTGAACTAAATGAACCTTAATTATGATGGCAGCTGAAATAACCACTTCATTAGTAGATTGGTGAAAATGATGCACACAGTGAGTACAGTGTGAAGTTTATAGCCCCGGGCCGGCAGGCAAAGGCCAGAGAACACTGCGGTTCCTAGAAACCCAGAAGCCAGCGGTCAGTGTCCAGCTGAGGGAGCTGTCAGCGTCCAGCAGCAGCTTTTGAGTCTAGCATGAGCCCTTTGGATACCAAATTCCCTGATTTAGCAAAGTGTGTTTAGAGGTGCTTCCAACTGCAGTATTTCAAAATATAGTTAGTGACATACCTAGACTCGGTGTCTTTTAGGGTATTTATCTCCTTGCTGACAACTTCTTTCCATCCCCTTGGAGAGCTTCTTCGCTGTGTTCTTTAGGCTCTGACTTTTGCTCATGGTCAAACCTTGTGTGCTATACTTTTAAGTACAAAGTGTATGACAAGTTCTTACTTCTGGACTCGATCATGTAAGTTCTTTCTGCTCCTATGTCTTACAATCTTAATATTTCTGTTACAGATTGAATGCTTCGTTTCCCCAAAATTAACATGTTGAAGCCGGAACTGTCAACACGCGGTATTTGAACACAGGCCTCAGTGAGGCAATGAGGTTTAGATGAGGTGCTGAAAGCGAGCCCCTGGGTAGGATTAGTGTCCATATCAGAGGAAGGGGGACCAGAACAATCCCCTCGCTCACCCCCTCCCACCCCCTGTGAGGACAGACAGGAAGTCAAGAGGAGCCATCTACAAGTCAGGAGGAGGAGTCTTACCAGGAACGAAATCTGCAAGCACCTTGACTTTGGATTTTCTAACCTCCAGAACTATAAGAACTCTATTCCTGTTTAAGCCGCTAAATCGATGGTCATCTATTATGGGAGCCTGAGCTGACTAACACAACTTTACAGGAGTCTCAAACTAAACTTTAGAAAGAAGCTCATCACCTCTCTGAATTCCCTGTGTCTATTCTGCTCTGTGGTAATTCCATCCACACACATCGGCAGGTTGGACTCGGAGTATTGGTACCTCTTTTGTTCCGGCTTCATCATTTTTTTTCCTTAGGAGATGTTTTGTATTGAGGTGTAATTCACTTACCATAAATTCCATCACTTCAAAGAGTACAACTCAATGGTCCTTACTATATTCACAGAGTTATGCATCTATCATCACAATTCTAAGACATTTTTGTCACTCTAGAAGGAAGTCCTAGAATCCTTAATCATTTTCTCTGCCTCTATAGATTTTGCAATTCTGAACGTTTAATACCATTGAAATCGTATATTATGTGGCCTTTGTGACTGGCTTCATTTAGCATAATGCTTTTGGATTCATCCATGTTGTGGCATGAGACAGTACTTTATTTCTTTTTATGGCTAGATAATATTCCATGGTCATAATTACTTGTTTGGCCAATTATATAAATTACTACCTTATTCCCTTGCTTCCAGTCTTATCCTCTCCATCTATTCTCCCTACTGTTTCCAGAGGAATCTGTAGGCAGAAATTAAGATTGATTATGATTATGATTATGTACTGCTTAAAATCTAGTATCTCCTACTGCAGAAGGAAGTTGAAGCTCTGGGCATGGCATGCCATTCCTACATTGCCTGCTGATCTGCCCAGACTTTTCCCATCCCATTCTCCTAGACCCTAGGCAGAGTCCGGGAGGACTGGCTGGCTTTGTTCTTCTGCACCGGGTGATGTCTGCCTGAATCTCAGGTATGAGTTCCTCCCCCAAGAGCATCCTTCCTCCCAGACTCAGCCCAGCACACTTCTTCAATGTTTTCTACTTCTATGTTATCACCTCTTTGGGTTTCCACAGGACCTTGAGGACAATTCTGTTAGGACACGGGTCACTTGCTACAAAGCTTTGTTTCTGTGAATTCCTTGTGTCTCAAAGCTAAGTTTTGACTCTGTCTATCCATCAGGCCTGATACAGATCATGAGGTACAGGGAGAACTTGATACACGCTGACTAAATAAAGGATTAGAAATAGAAAAAAGTATTTTACATGTGTATTTTAACTATTCTTATTAGCAGCTCACAAAATAATAAATAATTACAGGATATTTATCTCGGTACATGAGTAAAAACTGAGGTTACTAAATGCCAGGCTATTCTGAGATTTTTTTTTTTGAAAGCAAAGCTGCCATTACAAGGAATAGATATTTTATTGCCTGGAACTGGCTTAATTTACTTATCTAAAATTCACTAGATGAACTGCTGACCACTCTATTTTACCTTGACACTAACAGATCAAGGATCTCAATAAATAAGTGGTTCATAAAAAGAACCTGCCTTTGCATGTCACTTTTGCATGTCACTGTGACTTACACCCATACTCGATGAATTTTGATCTTCTTGCCCCTGAAGCCATGATTAATAGTTGTAGGTATCAAAGGGCTCTGTTGTCACACACTAAACCTAAGCAAAAATAGAATCCATTCTTAGGAGATGGGTGGCTGATCCTCACCGAACTGATTTATGTCCTTATCAGTTATTCTGATACTAATATTAATCCCATAGTTTTTATTTAATGTCACTTGAGGATTTTTTTTTTTAAATCTCAGTTTTGTAGGATTTATGCATGCAGCAATAGTGGAATTAATGAAAATAAAGATTTCTACCCAAGTATTTTTCTTCTCTTCTGTGCTTTTCTCTGTTTTCCTAGAAAAATACTTGAAGTAGCTAGCTGGGTTTTAGGGAGAACACAGTAAGTTTCCCTTCATCTTACACCCAACTTTCAGGTCTCCCAGATGCTTCTTAGGTGAACATGTGGAGGCTCAAGACTCATAAGCAATCAGGGAAATAATGAATTTCTGGAAAGAACTTTGTGTTCAGTGTCCTAAACCAGAATAGCTTTGTGATCATTAATCATGGTGTCAGCTTGAGTGAGAAACCCTTCGTGGATTAGTTAGCACAGTTCTGGGTGTGGATGATGGATTTACTGAAGAGGGAAGACCCATGCTGGGTGTGGGTGGTACCAACCAATAGGCCTGCAGCCTGGATGAAATAAAAAGTGAAAATAAGAAAGAAATCTTGCTTTTAGCTTCTCTGAGGAGCTCCAGTCTTCTTCCCTGCCTTTGGACATCCACCTCTAGGCTTCCAGAGCAGAGTCTTCAGGCTTCCAGAGCACACCCGTTGGCTTCCTAATAGGAACTCAACCTGCAGTGAGCTACAGGCCTTTGATTTTTGAGTGTTTCGCTGACTCCCCAGCATGCAGGCAGCCCTTTTGCAGGTGGCCATTGTAAGCATGCCTTGTAAATCCTTACAGATTATATCAGATTGAATCCATTCCTCTAGTGAACCCTAAGTGATACAAATGTCATGCATGTTACCATGATGAATATTGCCTGATAATATACCCCTCGGCCATCTCAAAATTCTAGGTTTTTGGCACATGAAAAGTAACAGTGACATTGAACCTCTGAAAAATGTAATTTTCCACATACTCTATTCTAAACAGGGAATTTTCAAGGAAAGAGTTTCAGTGATGTCGTAGAACACCGATACTCGTGTATAAGAACAGATTTGATTAAGAGAGCTGCAGAAGAGGAATTCAAAATCTACAAATTTCCTTCAATTTTGGGGTAGATGTTCGAATGTGACAGCGTAAGATTAGATTCCAAGCAGCCCCTGGGGAAAACACCAACAGGAGTACTGAAAAAAGTGATCAGAGGTTTCATTTGCTATACACTGCTGGGGAGGCAGGATCTGCAGCTCGTGTCCTGCCATGTTAGATGATCTTGGTAAACACCTCAACCCACAAAAGGGTCATAGTTTAGGAGTAAACACAGTGTTCTCAGGATTAAGCAAATCATCATAAGATTAATGGCAACATCTATATAGTTAACAATTAAAAAACTAAACCAAACCTGTAAGAGATGTGTGATTCATCCATTTAATTGCTTGAACAAAATGCAGTGCTCTTCAGAGGAAAATAACAGAATCTATGATTTCTATCAAATGAAAATGTAGGAAAATATGATCCATAGACAAAAGAAGGAAACAGCAACCAATGGCAACAGACAGCCAGATTTAATATTTAGCAAAGACTGTAAAATAACTCTGAAATATATTTTAAAAATCTACTGAAGCACTTAAGTACATATAAAGACAGAGTAGGTTAAAACTACAAAATTGAAAGAAAGACCAGGCATGGTAGTGCACACCTATAATCCCAGCCCTTAGGAGGCTGAGGCAGGAAGATCATTGTGAGTTTGAGAGCAGCCTGACTACATAGTGAGTTCCAGGTCAGCCTGAAGTATACTGCAAGACTCTGTCTCAAAAAAAAAAAAAAAAAAAAAGAAAGAAAAAGAAACAAAGAAAAAAGGAAATTCTAGAATTGAAAAACACAATATTTGAAATAAATTCATTAAGTAGGATGAACACAAATTGGACATAATAAATAAGTAAACTTTAAAGCATATGAATAGTGATTACTGAAATTGAGACACAGAACAGATGGAAAAAACTGATCAGAGCTTTGATGACCTTGGGACAACATCAAATGGTAGAGCATACATGCAAGTATATGCTCAAAAGTAGAAAAGAGAAAAGGAGACAGAAAAAACATCTAAGGAAATATTGGCTAAAATATCCTAATTTTTACTGAATAAATAGTAAAACAAAAATTTTTAAGCCACAGATTCATGAATTCCAAGATGAACAAATATAAAGAAAAACACATCTAAGGATGTGCTGTAAATTTTAGTATATATGCTGCTGAAGTGAGCACAAACTGCTATAAATTTATCCAGAGGAAAAAAGACACATTATTTATAGGAAAACAGTGATAAAAATATCACACTTGTCTTCGGGAACATTGCAGCCAGGAAACAATGAGAGGACACATTGATAAAGTGGTGAAAGAAAATAATCCACCTAGAATTTAAATCCAATGAAAGTATCATTTTAAAACTAGGGCAAAATAAAAATATTATTTGGTGAATAAAAATTGAGAATATTTGTTACCAATAGACAAGAAATATTTAAAGAGAATTCTTCAGATATAGGTGAAATGAAACAATAGAAATCTGAAACTTTAGGAAGAAATAGAAAATACATATGTGATTAAAGATGAAATATAAAATACCCTCAAATTATTTAATAGTTAAATCACTAAGCAAAAATAATTATAAAGTATTATTGTGCTTAATATATGTGTTGGAGTAAATGTATCAATAAGATTGGTAAATTATTATTATTATTATTATTATTATTTTTTTTTGTTTTGTTTTTTCTCCAGGAGCAGGAACCAAACTCACGACCTTGCGCTTGCCAGGCAGGCGCTTTGCCGCTGAGC
>NW_004955441.1:4479143-4508640 GCF_000276665.1 Chinchilla lanigera | reverse complement strand
GTGCATGGTGGGCCAATTGTGTCACTGTTTCTCTGTGTCATGATAGATCTCAATTGAGGGGCAGCGGCTGGCCTAAGGGCTGGCGTGCAACAGCGCTCACCTCTGCATGGCTCCCCATGTGCTGGGGGCCCTCCCTCCGGGAGCCTACAAGGCAGGAAGCTCTGTCCCTTTATTCTTGCCACTTTCTGAAGCAGTTCTGAGAGTCTTCTTTTGTGAGTGTCTGTAGTTGCATTGTCGTGGCTGCCTCAATGTCCTGAATTGATTCAAAACATTTACCTTTCATGATCTTTGTGACTTTGGGAAAAAACCAAAAACCAAAAGTCACACAGTGCCAGATCTGGTGAGTAAGGTAAGTGAAGACACAACATAATGTTTTTATGAACCTATCTTTCTTATTCAACGGCACTCAACAGCAGCAGTCTGAGTATTTTTATCATACCTCACAAAGACACTACTCCCAAGTGATAAGTACTATGGGATAAGTGTGTTCAAAGTAAGGTGCATTCACGGCATGTACATCTCCAATCAAACAAAACAAAATACCTTGTCCAAAAACTCCAGGGCACAGATGATTTCCTTCATAAATCTGATAAAACCCCTAAGGAATAAATATTAATATTATATAGATTTTTACAAAAAAGGAAGGAGCACTTGCTAGCATTTTTGAGACTGATGTACATGGTATTGTATGTTTGTAAGTCATTCTTCAGGATTCCCTTACATGCATTTATAACAATCTAGAGCTGCTATTTGCATTCTTACACAGGACTTTGTAGACATACATTTTAAAATTTGTACGAGTAACTATCCAAAAATGGAACTGTGGGGTCATAGAACAGCTACAGATCCAGTTTTACAAAGTAAACTGAGCTATAGTCATGTTTTGCTCCTGCTGAAAGAAACATGATACTTCTCTGGACTTAGTTTCCTCATCTGTAAAAAGTGGGATACAGATTTGATCTCTAAAGGCCTTTTTATTCTCACATTCTATAATTATCTGATGAAGTCACTGCTCTAAATTCTGGTTTTCCAGTAATGTTTTATATGGAAATAACATCAAACCTTCAAAGAGTTGCAAAAGTAAAAATAGTACTAATACCCATATACCTTTTATCTAAATTTACATATTGTTAACATTTACTTATTTATTTTGTCATTTGTGCCATTTGTGCCATCTTATTTTGACATTTGCGCCATGCACATAGAGTTGTAACACAGAGATTCTATGTACCCTTTACCCAAGTTTCCTAGATGGTAATATTGTGAAAACTATAGCACAATATTACAATCAGGATATTGTCATTGATATAATTAATCTTATTAATACATTTACTCCACCATATATATTAAGCACAATAATACTTTATAATTATTTTTGCTTAGTGACAACTATTAAAGTATCTAGAGAACTACATTTCTTGAAGTACACAGAATATTGTTTGAACAATTTGAGGATGTTGCATGCATCACAATCTTTTATTCCTAAATAGGATATATTTCCTAAGAAGAGGGATATTTTCTTATATAATCACAGCACAGTTTTTAAGTTCATAAATTCACACCGATTTACTATTTTAAGCCTTTGGACCATGCTCCCCTTCAATTCAGTATCCAATGAGGGGTTGAGGACTGCATTTAGCTGTCTTGTTTCTTTATCTTCTTTTAATTTGGAACTTTCCATGCCTTTCCTTATCTCTTACATTTCCAAAGGTTTCTGCCTCATTTTTTTAAGCAGGAAATTTCTCATGTTGTGCCTGCCTGATTTTTACCTATGATGTATAATTCAGGTGATGCACTCTTGGTCGGAGTATTGCAAGGCTCGGGGACAGCATCCATCTGGGAGATCACACAGCAGCTGCATTTTAACGGTGGCTCTAATTTGAAAGGACGATATTTTAAGTGTGATTTCAGGTTTCAGGGTTGAAAGGAGGGCACAACTTTCCCTGAGATCATGCCTGATCCTTCTGTTTATCCACATGTCAAATATTTCTTTAATATATACCACGAACCAGATATTGTTCTGTTTATAGTGAGTACATGCCAATCTAGAAAGGTGATATCTTTTTCTTCTTAAATTTATGTTTTATTTAGAGGTTTAGATAAGATATGTATAAATAAGCCAATAATATAAGGTGGATCTTGAGAGGAAATATTGAAAAAATTTTAAGGACAGTGGGCAGGAGTTATAGTTAGAGGGAGGAGCTAATTTGCCTTCAAGCTGAGATTTAAATAGCCAAAAGAGGGGCTGGGGATTTAGCTCAGTGGCACAGCACCTGCCTGGCAAGTACAAGGTCGTAAGTTCGATTCCTGGTACTGGAAGAAAAACAAACAAACAAACAAAAATGACCAGAAGAAACCAATAACGGCCTTAAGGCAAGAAATGGAATGGAGGGGGCTGGGGATTTAGCTCGGCGGCAAAAGCGCCTGCCTGGCAAGTGCAAGGTTGTGAGTTCGGTTCCCGGTACCGGAGAAAAACCAAAAAAAAAAAAAAAAAAAAAAAAAAAAGAATGGAGGTTTGCATATGAAAATCAGGAAAACTTCAGAGATCCATACCTGCATAATGCTTGAACTTCGTCTCATCATTACCTCTGAGACTTCCACGGTATCACTTCATTTCCATTCTCTGATTGCTTCTCCCTTGCTTTCATTTACCCACTATACTTATCAGTGCTTCAAAAATTAAAAAATTTGCAAATTCAGCATGAATGACCCTATTGTTTTCATTGTGTATCATCGCTGTGACTGCATTTCTGTTCTTATCGGAAACGGGCTCTAGGGCCATACTTCCTACACTCCTGGACTTACTCTTTCCCCATTAAATCACTGGGCTAAGTTCCAGTCGTGGCTAAACTCAACTAGGCAGCGGGTCCTCGTCTTCTCCAGAGCTGCCTGCGAAGAACATGCAAGGTTTGATTTCCTTCCGTTAAATTCATGGCCACACATTTCATGCGCAGCTGGTGTGCCTGTTGCTGCTTCCGTTCTTCTCTCATAGGTTTGCTTCCTCACCCTTCAAAAAGATGATCTCACACTTGCTCCTCTGCGCTCCATCCATCTGTGCCTCCCCCCTCTCCCCAACACCTTCACTCTCAGCTGTTGATTTTACCTCACATTTTCTGGGTGGGGGGCAATCCCGTAAGAATACACTTACCTTTCCACAAAAAATCCACCTAATATTTGCAGTTACAACATCAACTTTCCTGTTTCAGAAACTGCTCTATCCTCCTCCAGCTCGCTGACTTAGATAGTCCACTCTTGGAATTATAGTGTCTTTGTGTTGAAATGTCAACTTCTCCTTTCTGGAACATTCTCCTTAGCATACTAACATGCTCTAGAATCTCCCATGTGGAATAACACAGCCACCCAGATAGTACTACAAATGTTTTGCTCCTCCTCACAAATTTCTTGAAAGTTGTTCTTGTGGGTAGTCCTCACTTTCTCATTTCCTCCTCCACCTCTTCTCAAGGGGCTTCGGTTCTCATCAAACCCCGCGAGTACTCCTGCCGATGTCACACATGACCTCTGAGGGGCCGGATGAGACAGCCATTTCACTGCCCACTTAGCCTTTCAGCTTACTTGACACTCCTGACCACGTCTCCTTGCAGTTCTCCCTTCTCCTGTCTTGTTCCCTCCCGCTGACTACTTTTCCATCTCCTCTGCTGGTGTTTCCTTCTTTGGTTTCCCCCTCGGTTGATGTATCTAGCACTCATTCGTGGACCTTTTCTTCTCTACTTTACTTTCCTCCTTGGTCACACCATTGGTTCCTGAGGTTTTTCCCTTAACTCATCTGCCAGTAACCTGCCTTTCGTGTGTGAGATTCTCTGACGCAAGATCACTAGGTTTCTGATCCCAGTGTTGGGTGTCTGGCTTGTGCTTTCTTACCCTCTACCACAATAGGTATCTAGCCCGTTTAGCAAATTAGGATCTGTCTTGGAACCTTACTTCAGGAACCTCATTTAAAAAAAAAATATTATCATTAAAAAAATTTTCTTATGATAAATTATTTTATGATTTCAGCACAGGAAAGGTCATTTCCTACCACGCATAGTCAAATGCATTGCTATTTGTTTTAGCTTCAAGCTTTCTGGCTCTACATTTAAAAGTGAATTTGAGTCAACCAGAGCGCAAATTCTTCAAGTGTGACCCCTCTTCTCTCTTCCTCTAATTTTGTAGTTGGAAACACCCTAAAAGGAAAAAATAACTCCCTTTTAGGCAAAGTGAGGAAAAATGTAAACTGCTTCTATGGTATCTTGAACAAATGTGCATTTCCCATCACCATCCTTCATGGTTTAGAGTGGGCTCTTAAGAGAAAACAGAGACACAAAATAGAAAAATGTCAAAGCATGTGCACAAAACCATAAAAATAGAAGAGACGGCAGTGTGAGAGTGTCATGGGAAAAAAAAGCAAACTGATCTTTTTAATTCTCATGCCAGCTGAAGTTTTAGCCTCTCTAAGAATGAGTTGGTAAGAGTTTTTAAAAACAGACTTTCTCTGTGAAATTTTCCAGGCTGTACAGAATTCAGGTTGCTATTTACCCTCCATCTGTTTGGACAACTGGCTCAGCCTGGAATTCAGTTCTCCAGTCCAGCAGATGCTTGACTTGTTTCTTTGAGGAACGTTTCTCTTTACCTACCACCATGTAATTACCACTGTCCTTGCTTAGGGGCACTCCTGAGGCCAAAGGAGATAAATTCATTCTCCCTCTACCCCTCCAGACCTGCCCTAATGACATTTAATATTCTGGAAATTCCTGCAGAAGTATCCATATATGGAAACCATAAACACATTTTAGAACAGCTATCATTAAAAGTCCCTGTAGGATTACTAGAAGGTTCTGGAAGGGAAAGTAAGAAGGATAGTGGTGTGGAAATTAACATTAGAGGAAGAGGAGATATAGAATTTAAAAAATTCTGGCTTGAGGTTTGGAGGTATAATTTGGTGGTAGAGCACTTGCCTAATATGCTAGAGGCCCTGCGTTCAATCTTGAGCACCAAGGAAAAAAATTCTAGTTTTTATGCTATCCTCTGGAAAAGCCTCAGTTATGCCTATTTTCTGATTGCAAGAGTGGGTTGGAAGGGGGAGTGAAAGAGAGTTTTTTTAAAAGTAGGGCCATACAAAATGTGTTTCATTGTCTCAGCAATAACCCAGCACATCAGTTAAAATTTGTCATTTAAATTTTACATTTTACAGCCAGTCTATGACAAGTTATAATCTTAGAGTATATGTAGAGGTTTGTGAAAATATCATAAAATGCTAAAATCCCTTTCTGGCTGCTCACAAAGACTTTTGCAAAGAGGCAGGTGCTATAAGGAAAGAGGTTGTTAAACAATGAAAATCTAAGGGCTATGGTAGTAAATTCCTCCCAGAACAAAAGTGCAAAGGTTCATGAGCAGAAAATAGTGAATAATGATCAAGAAAGGGTAAATAAAGGCTAAAGTAATTCACATTTAAAAAAGTAAGGTGGGGATGGGGTGGGGGTGGGGGATGACAGTGCATCTTAACTCTTTCCAAGCTCTGATCCCTTGGAGAAAAATGTTAAACTATTCCTCAGTCAAAGAAGAGAGATTTGAATATCCATAAAAATGATAATTAAAGGAATATGGAGTCTTACAAGAAGGTGAAGGTAAGTTCGAAATCAGGTCTGTTTATTAATTTCCCTCTCTCCTTTCTTTACAGTTTTATTGAGGTATAATTTATATACCATAGTATCCCACTGTTTAAACTATAGAAGTCATTTTAGTATGTTTATGAAGTTACCATTTAATTTAGAGCATGTTAAGTAAACCCAAAGAAACTTCAATAGCAGTTAACAGTCTATCCCTGTTATCTCGTCCTCCCAGCCCTGGGAGCCATTAATCTACTTTCTGTGTGCATAGATTTGCCTATTCTTTGCATTTCATAAAAATGGAGTTATAAAATACATTGTCTCTTATGATTAGATCCTTTCACTATAATAATGTTCCTTCATGCCATAGAATATGTCAATACTTTTTTCATGGCATGGTCAAATAATCAATTGTGTAGATGTATCACATTGTGTTTATTCACTTTTGGCTACTATGAATAAGCTTCTATCAGCATGCATGTGTCCATTTTTGTGTGGAAATATATTTTCATTTCTTTCAGGAATGGGATTTCTGGGTTCTATGGTAACTCTGTGTTTAACATTTTGAGGGACTGCTAAACTGTTGTCCGAAGAGATTGCACAAATTTACATTTCTATCGCCAAGGTATTGATTCCAGTTTCTCCACATCCACATCAACGTTTGCCATTATCTTTTTACTTTTTTGTTGTTGTTGTTGGTACCAGGAATCGAACTCAGTACCTTGCACTTGCCAGGCAGGCACTTGTGCTGCTGAGCTATATCCCTGGCCCACCATTGTCTTTTTAAACCATCCTAGTGGGGGTAAAGTGATTTCTCATGGTGATTTTGATTTCCCTAATGATTCATAAAGGTGAACATTTTTTCATGCTTTTATTAGGTATTTTGTTCTCTCTTTGGCTCCATACATTCACTCCTTGTTTTATAATCTCCATTCTCTCTTCCCTCTGGAAATCCCGCACAAAACCACAGATGCTTCTGTGGAGAGGCCATTTTATTGATGTTGATTCTGAGCCATTGAAATTAATAACTTTTATTTAATTTCATATTTCATTAGTTAAATACTTGGTTCAAATTTATGAAATATGATGTATTTATTGAATGTCATACTTTAAGTAGAAAATACAAATTAGTCCATCAGTCAGTGTAAAATAAAGAAGAAATAGGTAAATACATAAGAAAGATATCAAGAGTTTTTTGTTTGGTTGGTTGGTTTGGTTTGGTTTGTGCTATTGGAATTGAACCAAGGGCCTTTAAACTGAGATACAGCTCCACCCCCTGCCCCGCCTTTTTTTTTGTACTGGGAATTGAACTCAGGACCTCGTGCTTGCCAGGCAGGTGCTGTGCCACTGAGCTATATCCCTGGCCTTTCACCCCTTAAAAAAAAAAACTTTTTTGAGACAGGTTCTCACTAATCTGCTAAATTGTCCAGGCTGGACTCAAACTTGTGCTTTTGCCCTAGCCTCCCCAAATTCTGGGATTATAGGCACACACCAACTTGCCTGGTTCAAGAGTGGTGTCTATGGGGAATGAATGCCTGGATACTATGTATATTTTTTTGACCCAACAATCCCTTACTAGAACTCAAGGAAATAATGACACCTTTCCACAAAGTGTAGCTCTAGAAATGTTTACTTAAATGTTATACCTGATTATTAAAAAGTAGTTCAGAAAGTAGAGCCATAAATTTGCTATACCTAGATAATAATCATGCATTTATCCAAAGTGATGGACACATATATTTATTTAGTATGCAAAAATTATGGGAAATCTGACACGCAGGGACAGGAGAGAACTAGGGGCTACTAAGATAACTAACTCCCTAGCACACCACCGTACGTTTTGCAGGATTACAGCCTTGGGGAAAGGGGAGATTAGGAAGAATTCCACTGAGCAGCAGAGATGATACAGAACTTGTATCTTTCTTGGTTTAGCCTGTGGGTAAAAAAAAAAAAAAGAAGTCTATTTTGAGAATTCGTAATCAGAAACCTGTAACTTACGTACTTTGGGGGCCCAAATTATACTACCTAAATTCAAGAGCATCTGGAGGTAGGAAATTAACAACCGAAAAAGGTCTCTTAAGTAGAATCCTTAAGGCACTTCGTAGAAAAAAACAAAAGGCTGCCCTAGGGGAATGAGCTGGCCAGGCAGATTGCTCAGGTCACCAACAGATTAAATTCTCTGAAGATGAGCACACTATCCACAATTCAAAATCAGTTTCTTCTACTTCACAGATTTTTGTACAAGATTCCTCTTTTTTTTTTTCAAAAAACCAAAAAGAATCAAATTTATTAACACTCTCATCTTTAAATGTTCTTTCCTGTTTCTTTCCGGCAGCCTGGAAATCCCGCCTTCATTCAAGTGTCAAACTGTGATGAGTGTATGTCAGTGAGGATTATTTTTAAGTGGAACTAAATGGGTTCTCTTAATATATTAAATAGTAACATGCTGAAATTAATCTTACATCAAGTAACCTGTTTTTGTTTGATTTTAAAATTTCTCTATGGTTTCTTCATTGTCATTTTGAGATTTATCAAGTACCCCATTGCTTGTTGTATGTACTGTATATCTTGTTTTTAACCAATGGCATTTCTGATTTGATTCTCAATACTTTGGTTCTGTAATGCCAGCCAGTGCATCTGTGGTTCTTTGCTTTGCAGTATCCACTCAGCCTGGTACTGGATCCATTTAGACTCACAGTTTCTGTTTAGTGTTTACAAGTGTGCGTCCTTTAGGTATTACAGCACATCCTACTTTAACAGGTATTATCCTTTCTTTTAAAGCAATTAATACCATTTCACTGATGTCTTGTACAAAAATGTAGTTTCATTATTGTGGTGGAAGTATTAGTGCAACAGAACACTGCAGAAACACTGAAATGACACTCAGGCCTTGGAGGCAGATTTATTTTACATCGATGGGCAATGATTGGGATCACTCCCAGAATGTCAGGCCCTGATCTCTGGTGGGCTGGGGCTTATATGAGATAAGCAAGCAGGAAGTACAGAGGCAGAATGGCTTGTGAGTTGGGGATTGGTTTATACAGTGTGCATCATAGTGTCCAGCTGTGCATCCCAGTGACCAGCCGTTTCTAAGAGACAGGAGCAACCGGAACTGGAACAGGAACTACTACCTGGGCAAGTAACACACTGAAGTATACCGGTTGGGGGGCATTTTCTGTTACATTATTACTACTTTTGAGCTTTTCTTCGCTAGGTGTCTAATGACTTGTACTTCAAGGGCAGAGTAATGTACTTTCATGGAGACTCAATTTTTTTTTTTTTTTTTCAAGATTTCTCACCACTTTAGAAACTCCTCTGGCTGGGTATTCTTGTTTTTGTTCTTTCATATGGTTTTACTTTTAAGTTTTAGTTTAAACTTGGGAGTGGTGTTCTCTACACTAGCTGTCCTTGAGATTTCAACAGGGCTGGGTCGTGAGAAATGGACAAACTATGTCTGGTAAGAAGGTGTTTAAGGTCCTGAAAATGATTCACCTGAAAAAGAAAAGACCCAGGAAAGGCATAAAGGTTGTTCTCAAATCCTGGGATAATGGGAGTCAGGAAGGATCCAAAAAGAAGTCTGGGGCTGGGGATTTAGCTCAGCAGCACAGCTCCTGCCTGGCAAGCGCAAGGTCGTGAGTTTGATTCCCGGTACCAGAAAAAAAAAAAAAAAGAAGTCCTAGCTTACATATGCAGGAGAAAATGTCAGAACCATGCAACAATCAGATGGACAGAATTGCAGATGAGGGTCTTCTTTTCATTTTTTTTTTTTTGTTTTTTTTCCCAGTGTTGGGAATCAAACTCAGGACCTCGTGCTTGCCAGGCAGCCGCTGTGCCGCTGAGCTAAATCCACAGCCCTAGATGAGGTATTTCTTGTCAGTGGGATTTGAGGAATTGGGGACCCAAACCAGATTCTGTGAAGAATACATATTCCATAGCAGGAATAAAGACAGTGTGTGAGTTATTATATACGCAGTTCTCTTAAAATTTAATTGATTCAATCATGAAATGAAGATTGAAAACAGGGTGCCATTATATTTTATGCTCATTTTTGTCCCTAACCTTTAGGAGAAGAGATTTTCTGTGATGTCTCTCATATTCTTTTTATGAGTTAAATGTCTTTACCCTTGGGGTATTGTGTGTGAAAAATATAAGGCAGCACTTTGGGCAAGTAGCTTTTATTTTTCTCTTTACCCTTTGAAACAGTCATTGAAGTATACAAGTTAGGAAATAAAAATGGTGTCTTGTTTCCAAGAAATATAAACTCATCTCTAATATATTACTAATACACACGTGGATATAATTGGTTCTCGGCTTTAGTCAAGTCCTAAAGAAACTTACTGCTTCTAAACTACAGAAAATTTCCTTTAGGAAAAGGAACCATTAAAGGAAAATAAGACAGAATTAAAATTGCAAAGCCCTGATTAGATGTCAGTTGTCCCACAGCTCCACAATGGGGCACTATTGAGTTTTCCAAGCTGTCTTTTCCCTGGACAGAAAGGAAACCTTGAGACAAGGGATCACCTAAAAGGCGGTGCTTCAGTGTCTCATAAACAAGTTCGTACTATGTATTTTTCTTCAAATAAAAATGACAAGTCCCCACTAAAAACCTGTGTGTATAGTTGAACAATCTGACTTCAAAAGTGCCACAATCACCTACTGACTGTTGTCAATTGGGCTTGCACACTTGGGAAATGTGAGCAAACATAGATGCATTTTAAGATCTGCAAATGGTGTGCAAGATGAGAAGTTCTCTTCTAGGCTTTGTGCTTGTGAATACAGAAAGAGTTATTTTAAGTCATTTGATTATTTTTAGGTAATCTTAGAAGTCTCTAAAGTCCAAACAACTTATAGTTCTTTCAAATATAGTGCTTTGCCAGGCATAGTGGTGGACGACTGTAATCCCAGCACTCAGGAGGCTGAGGCAGGAGAATTGCCATGAATTAGAGGCCAGCCTGCCCTACACAGTGAGTCCAGGTGAGCCTGAATCACATAGGGAGACCTTGTCTCAGGAAAACAAAACAAAACGAAGTAACAAAACAAATATAGTCCTTTCCACCAAGGGTAGCTTGAGATGATGTGATAGATAATAACCAGTGAGTTCAGGTGATTTGGAGTGATTAGCAAGCTGGGTTGTTTATGTAGGGAAAATGACCAGCTTTCCGGTGCTATTTTGTAAAAAAATTATTCTTTTGCCATAATTAATGAATTTATAAATATTATAAAATATATTTAGGCATGTGCTTTCCTAGTTAGGTCTGTTTTCTTTAGGATCAAATAACTGCTCCATAAGAAAGCATTTTTGAAAAGAAAGGGGCAAAATGAATATATGATATAAAACATGTTCATGATGTAAAATGTGTTTGCACATATTTCTTCAGAGAAGGGAGACATGTACTTTAGCTGCCTCTTGCTGGCAAAATTACCCACCTGATGATAAACCCATGATTCCTTACTGGCAGAATCGTCCATCTGATGACAAACACATCGGAGGAATACATGGCGCCTTCAGTTAGGAGGAAGGAACAAAGAAAAAGCGTGAAGATTTCTTAAGCCCCATACTCATGGTATAAAATCACATGAATAATCTTCGTTCGTGGGGGCTGGGGATTTAGCTCAGGGGCAAAGCGCCTGCCTGGCAAGCACAAGGTCGTGAGTTCGATTCTTGGTACTGGAAAAAAACAAACAAACAAACAAACAAACAAACAAAATAATCCTCATTCGTAACTTACATGACACATAGTAGCCCTAAGAGGTAAGAAGGTAAGGTCAAAGTGGGACCCAACTGACCAATGACATCTTCAGTACCTCAATGGAGCGGGCAGATTTGATGAGCAGAACTCACAGAATCTGCTCTGGTTAGTTTAAGCATGATTTGGGGTTTTCACAGGGTGTTAGGAAGCTCACAGAATCACTGGGAGATCCAGAGGGCCAGGAGGTAGGCCTTACTTATCCCAGTGCTCTCACAGAAAGCCCGCTGACGGAGTTGCTCCACCCCTAACAGCATGACTTCCTTGCTGTGTGAAGCTCGAGCTGGTGACACTTACATTTGGATGCTAGAAATTATGCCACTTTCCAATTCAAAGAGCCCAGCACCTGTTGTGTCTTCCTTGACCGAGGTGAATAAGTCAAATCCTTCAGTTGTCCCCTTGCGAGCTGAAATGCTGCATGAGCACATCTGGTTGGTGCAGCCCGTGTGCCTGCTTCTATGCTTCAAGTCTATCTGGGAAATTTAGATCTGACTTTCACCTTAGGGAGGAGAGCACTGAATTCAAGAGCTCCCAAAAATATAGAAAGGATATTCAGAAGATAATGAGCAACCACCACTATAACAGAAGTCCTCTCTAAACTAAACAGAATGAAACTATCTAATAAGGTGAAAGGGAGGCTAGCCAAACGAAACAAAGTAAGAAAACCATTCTTAAGGAATATTAAGTTCTTCAAAGCCCATGGAAAAAACCATTTGCTATAATTTTAGGGATTGTTACTTATGCCGGGATGTAGTAATGGTTAATGTTTACCAAGACCTGCAGTAAACCCTTTCTATATATCATCTTGCAGAGTCTTTACCCCAATTAGCTTGCGGTCATTCTTTCTATTCTAAATTTGGAGAACCTCTGCCAAGGTCATGTAGCTGACCTGCACTCAAATCTAGTTCATCTGACCTCCTATACAGTAACTTCAACCACCACACCAGCATTCCCCAGTAGAGCCTGAGAATATTTGCTATGATGTGATGGGTTCACTCTTATAGGTTCTTGCACTAAGTTAGTTTGGATAAAAGTACAGTGTTATAAATAGTGTTATTTATACTTGCAATCTTTTATTCTTTTCAAGCGGGAGTATTGGGCTGGGGATTTAGCTCAGCGGCAAAAGCGCCTGCCTGGCAAGTGCAAGGTCATGAGTTCGGTTCCCGGTACCGGAGAAAAACCAAAAAAATAAAAAAATAAAAAAAATAGGCGTGAGTATTTTAAAGGGCAAGTGCTAAGCCTTTCCTAGTGAGCACTTCTCCCGTGCATTTATGCACTGTTCACTCCTGTCCCATCTCATCACCTTGCCTGGCACAACTTTGGTGAGAAGAAACTCAACCACATCCGTTGTGTTCTGCATCTGTTGAAATTCTGTCCTCATTTGAGGTACATATTAAGCCTCAGCTCTTCCCAGAATCCCTTCTGCTCCCCCCAGGTTTGACAGATCTTAGGGAAATATGATATTTAGAGATACAAGAGACTTCAAAAGACACTTGACCCCACCAACAGTACCTGGGGTATCCTGGAAGTATCCTGGGGTATCCTGGAAGGAGGGACACTGGGCATCTGATGCCTATATCTAAGGTCAGTGATTTGCCCTCCAGGGCAAGCTCTTCAAATGATGAGCTCTCAAACTTCCTTTCCCATGGGAAATGTAATATGCCATCATAGGTACCAGAGCATAGCCCACCTGTTTCCCCTCTGGAGTGTCCTGGAAGCTGAGACAGTGCCTTAAGCCATTGTCATAGCCCAGCGCAGTGACCGGCAATGCATGGTTTCTGCGTTCAGTTTTCTAGGCTTGAAGGACTTGTGATTCCAGCCTCTCCGTCACAGTTCTGTGCTCTTCCTGCCTGAGCCCTGTGGAGCTGGTCTTAAAGGACATTATGTGCATTTACCACCCAGCACTAATTTAATGGGTAGAAAGAGGGCCCGGGTTATTTCTTTTAGGGACTTAAAAGCTGAAATGCGAGCGCTTTTAAAGGATTAAGGCCACTTTTTGATAATCTGCCCTAGAATTTTTCTAGAATTAATATCGAGCTCATCTGTCTGTTGTGTCCATGCCATGTTTTGTTCTTTTCTTTGAAGTGCAGGCTGCACATCTGTCTGCAGCCTGAGAAATTCCTCCCATCGCCTGTGATCTTGTGACGCTTACCTGAAGTGGCTTTGATACGACATTGACAAGTTTCTTCTGCACTCTGGTCATTTGAGCCCAAGATCAACTTATTTGGCATAGTATTTCCTCCTCACCCATGGAGGGCTGTTTTTTCCATTTTGAAAAAGGTTCCACTTACTGGAAAACAAGAGACAGCACAGCAGCCCGCTAGGCCTGGCTGGCTTCTCCTAGTCATCAAAGAGTTGTGTATGAAATCGCACTGAGTTCTTTATGTGCTTGTTTCTCCCCCTTTCATCCTCTGCTCTTTCTTTCTCTCATTTCTGTCCATTAGTCCTTTTGGAATCCTGGGGCATCTTATAGTCAGATTTCAGGTTTTAGTTGTGTGCGTTACTTTGAAGGTGCTTCCTCTTTGAGAAAGAACATGCAATCTTTCCCTTTTCCTTTTCTGATTGATTTGAAGTTCACCTAGATTTGTTACTTAATATTTTATCGTAAACATAAAATATATCTCATTGGCAAATATTTGGAAAATACAGAGAATACTGAAAACAAAATAAAATTATTTGTATTTTCCTCAAAGGACTCCATTTTGTGGGTGCATGTGTGTGTGTGTGTGTGTGTGTGTGTGTGTGTGGCAAGTCCTAATAACATGCCTTGCACTTGAGTGTGTGTTTCTTTGTCTTTGGAGGGCAAAGAATATAAGCTCATATAAAAGTCTCTGTTTCCGTATACATATGTACACTTTCCATATAATGTAATAGGGTGACATGTGGAAGTATTAACTGATTTTTTTTTCCTCGTCATTCCTCTTTTTACCTCGGTAACCTTCGTCTAGATGGGTCTAGTAACAAGGCCTCCTCCTACAAGGGGAGCTGCTGTGGTAGAACCAGACAATAAAGGCTACAAACTCTTTATTTTTAATCAATATCTTTTCCCTTTCTACCACAAATACACAGAAATAGGACAAAAGTTACATTAGGAAATACAACAAAAGCGACATCCCAATTACAACAGCAAGAATATAAACAATTATCAAAAGAAATGGGTAGCATAAAATTATGTAGGATCTGAAATGAGTACAGAAAGAGACGCAGAGACAGGCTTTGGTCTGGCGTGACATAGAGGCAGAATTTCAAAGGTGTAAGTTCTCCCTAAATGAAGTTGTACAGGTCATGCAATGGAAATCAAAATCCCCTCAGGATTGTTTGTGGAACTTGTCAGTATGACCCTGCAGGTCAAGTGGAAGAATAAACACTCAGGGATATTTCGGAAATTTTGATTTAGCGGGTGTAAGAGAGTTTGGGCTACCACAAACCAATATTATTATGAAGCTATGTATGCTAGGCTGATGTGGGAGCTAAAAACCAAATCAGTGAAACAGATTAGAGACTGAAATAGACTGTAAGATATTTGAAAATTTTGTCTCCCCAGATTTACTGCAAAGATGTCTCCATTTTAAAAACTGTAGTCCTGTTTATCTTTATTAGCTGCCTTCTAAGATCCAGAATCATCACCTTAAAGTACGGTCGTGTTACTGAAACCTTTGACTTAAATGTTTTCAGTGCACCCTGGGATTAAATCTATATTCCTACCCTGAATGGCCAGACCCACGCTTCTAGCCAACCTCATGTCCCAGCTCTCTTTTTCATGCCCAGCAGGTCTCAGCCGCACTCACTACTTCTCCTTCCTCTGGAGAGCCATGTACTTTCCCATGGAGCCCTTGCAGGAGCGACTCGATATGCGCATCCCCGATTCTTGGGAAGATTGGTTCCATCTCATTCTTTGAACTCTGGCTTCAGTTAAATGGGATGTCCTTCAAACAGTTTGGAAGAAGGCATCCCACATCCCCAGCCCCATTATTCTCTCTCTGCACTGCGTTTGCTTCCTTCCCAGCACTTTGCAAATTGTGACAATTCATTGCCTGTTCATCCTTGTCTGTTCCACCGTACTGTGGGCTCATCATGGCAGGACTGTGTTTTGTTCATCCTTAACCCTCCAGTGTCTCGCGTTGAATCTGGCACTATAGACAGTTGACCCGTATTTCTGGAATGAGAGAGCACTGACTATCTGAATAATAAGTGAATAATAAAGGTAGCTTTTCAAATCAGTAGGATGCAGCAATATTATTGAAGAAATGATGTTTGAGCAACAGGCTAGCTTTTTGGAACAAAGATAAGCATAACACCTTATCTTTTTACACAAAAATAAATATGAGGATCCAAGTTTTAATTTAGATTTTAAAGCCATAACATTTTCTTTCTACCCTCCGGTCTTACTGAGGTAAGACTGACAAAAACTGTATCTATTCAAGATGTGCAATGTTACGGCTTGATACACATATGCAATGTGTATTGATAACCATAATCAAGTTAGTTAACATTGGTAACAATGTCTTGGTTTAGGACTAAAATGTCCCCTCGAATTGTCATGTGCATGAAAGATGATTGGATCATAGAGGCGCTCTACTCACCCAGGGATTCATCCATTCTTGAGTTCAGTAACTGAGTGTGCTTTTGGGAGGACGGGCCCGAAAGGAGCTGGGTCACAGGGGGTGTGACCTGCAAGGGTGTATTCTTTTCCCAGTTCGCCTTTCTCTCGCTGCTTCCTGGGTGCCATGAGTTGATTGCCTTTTCCTCCGCTGTGGCCCTCCGCCATCTTGTTTCTGTCTTGGAGCTAGCTGACCAAGTACTGACACTGGGAGCCAAAATAAACCTCTCCTCCTTTAAGTTTCAGGTGTTGGGTATTTTGTCCTAGAGATTACCATTGTGTGTGTGTGTGTGTGCACACATGCATGTGTGTGTGCATGTGTGTGTACATGTCAGAGAGAGAGAAAAAGAACACATACATGCACATTAGAAGACAGAGACAGAGACACAGAGAGATTTAAGATCTACTCTCAGCAAATTTCAAGTAAGCAATGCTATATTACAAACTATAGTCACTATACTATACATTAGATACGCAGAACTTACTTATCCTGCAACTGGAAATTTGTGTCCTTTGATGACTATCTCCCATTTTCCCTGGCCCCTGGCACTCACCATTCTACTCCCTGCCTCTCTGAACGGGACTCTCCTAGGTTCCACAAATAAGTGAGATCATCAAATTTTTGTCTTTGTGGGTCTGACTTATTTCACTTCACATAATGTCCTCCGGGTTCACCTGTGTTGTCACAAATTATAGGGTTCCTTTCTTTTCATGACTATATAATATTTTGTTGTATATTATCACATTTAAAAATCTCTTCATCCATCAGTGGTCTTTTAGGTTGTGTCTATATCTAGCTATTGTGAATAATACTGGAATGAACATGAGGGTGCAGACATTTCTTCAAGGGAATGGTTTCATTTCCTTTGAATAGGTACCCGGAAGTGAGCTAGATCATGTGGTAGTTCTAGTCTTAACTTTTGTGGAACTTCCATCTGCTTTTCATAACGGCCATAGCAATTTTCATTCCCGCTAAAAGTGTACAAGGCTTCCCTTTTGCCTTCAATCTGGTGAGAAATTGTTATCATTTCATGTCTTTTTCATAACAGACACCCTAACAAGTATGAGGTGAAATTTCACAGGGAAGATCATAACGTTTTCTAAAGAAAACATAAATGAATATTTTTCTATGCCTTTTGAGCTAATGCATGAGTATGATATGCTACATTTTTGGTGATAACTAAGAGATTGTTTTTGTCTTATGTTAGAATATATTTTTACACTGATCATATGTAGATCTGCTGCTATAAGCGATGTCATTGTCTCTCATCTTTCAATGTAAGCTGTTGTAATGGAGGCAATCGCTTGAAAAAAGATAGGAGATTCGTTTGCTCCTACAAAAATGTACCAAGCAAAGAAACTTAAAGCTGGTTGGGTGACTGTGCAACCTCAATCTGCATTTTCCATCTCCCAACCAATGAGCAGCTGGAATAACAAAGGCAAGTACAACTCTTTCATCTTATGACCAACCTGGAGGCCAGTCACGTGGACTTCGGTGAATCTTGTTGTTCATATTCCACCTACTGAAACATGGCCATGCCTTGCTGCAGAGGAGATTGGGAAATGGAATATTTGAATAGTCTTCTTTGAGCTTGAATTCAGAAGTTCCCTTATTAAAAGATGGGGAGAATAATTATTAACGGACAATGTGAAGCTCCTGCCGCAGGGTTAGCTGAACCCAATACCATTGGACTTATTATTTTCTTTTTATACTGAGACAGGGTCTTACTACATAGTTCAGACTGGCCTTGAACTCACTATGTAGCCAGGCTGGCCTTGAACGCTTCGGGCTCCTCCTGACTCAGCCTCCAGAGTGCTGGGTTTATAGATCTGTGTCACCATGCCCAGGTTCTTATAATAATTTAAGAAATAGTTACACCTAGATTTTTCCCTTTTTGAAACTCAGGATTCAAAGTCCTAGGGAGGTTTTTACTTATCTTAGCTGTATCATGTCTCCGAGTCTTTGCAACATTTACTCCCTTCCCCTTGGGCTGGGAAACCCACGACCCTCGTGTCATGGGTTGACTGAGAGAGCCCAACCCTGTGCCTCAGCATTATCTGTGTTACACTAGCGAGTGTCAGAATAACCCTTTCCCTCTTCCAAAGTCATGTCCGTCACCTGATTCTATACAGAGTAGTAATTTTTATCTTTACGCAGCCAGAGAGTAACCATTTCAGTGGACCACTCATGGTCTTTGTTTCACATTTTTCTCTACTTTTCAGGTCTTTTATAATGTAAAAAAGCTGATTGTTAGTTTTCAGACTGCACAAACACACTCTGCTGGGACGGATTCAGTGCATCTGCCGCGGCCTGCTATCCCTGTCACACAGCAGCGAGGGGTTAATGTGTGTCTGGATATTTTTCTTGAACAGCAGGGAAGTGGACGCTGTAGCATTCCTGCACCAGATGGTGTATGTCAGAGAAGCACAAGGAACTTCTTGCTATATTTGGGCAATGACAACAACTCTGTGACCTTGGTATAGATATGTGTGCTCCTACACATTGAATAGGGTGGGCAAAAATTATATTGCCAGTACCTTAAAGCTTCATACTCTGTTTATGTCTTGTCACTGTGGTGAGAGGTAAAGTCTGTTACGTATATATCATTGCCTTTCAAAGCGTAAACATCAATCTACTTTGTGTGCCTTCCTTTGAAGACTGTCAAGGACCCCATTGCTCAGACAAAATGTAGCTTGGAGATGATTTCTAGCTCTTAAATTAAAAATACAAACAGATTGCATTATTTCTGAATTCTCACTAAATCATTCACTGTATAATGAACAGGTAAATATGCATTGATCACCTAATATATACCAGGCACTGTACTAGTCTTTGGGAATGCATCAGTTAACGAAGTCCCTATGGTCCAGTAGGGGGAGCTCACATTCCAGAGGAGAGACAGACTATTAACAACCACCTATATTTAAACAGCTGATGAGTGCTATGAAAAAAGAGCCAAGTAAAAGAAAAGCAGGTATTATTTTATTGTAGTGTGGTAGGAAGATCTCTGAAACGAGGTGAGAGTTGAACAGAATCAAAAATACAATGAAAGAGTGAGCAGGTGGCAGAGATCTAGAGGATCCTGGCTGGATCTAGGGAATAGCAGTAAACGTCCTCCGTGAGGAGTGTCCACAATCAGGGACGGGCCATGCTGACTGGACTGGAGAAAGACTAACGAAGTCAGAAAATGTGGGTCTTGTGTGTAAGGATCTGGGGTTTTATTCTGAGTGAGCTAGGTAGCCTTTGGGAGGTTTTAGTGGAGAGGGGGTGTGACCTGATTTAGGAAACCATTCTAGTTGCTGTGCAGATAATGGCAGGGTAGAATTGGGGCAGTGTGTGGGGGGGGAGTTTATTGCACTGTGCAGACGAGCAGTGACAGCGGTGGGGTAGGAAGAGGAAATGAGCTGTTTCCACATAGCTCAGTGCAGGGTCTGTCTTCAATTGTATATATTTTCCAATCCTAGAGGGATCCTAACATCACCTAACTTCCTGTTCCAGAATAGGTGTTGCTAGCCAAGACCTCTTGCAATGGAAACCACAGCCTAATTAAGCTAGGACTTATGATAGGTTTACTTCTATATCTCAAAATCTAGACAGAGCCATGTTATTATTATTAATAATCAGTCCTGGCTATGAACTAGGATGACTTCATGAAGCAGCTCGTCCTTTAATACTGAAGAATAGACAGAACTCTATTTAGAGCTGAGTTATGTAGAACGCTCGTCTTTCAGCAGTGGCTTGATTTTCAAGCCTCTGTTTACATCGCTGGCTTGCCTTGCTGCAGTAGGAACGAAAGCAAGCAAATGTAACCCTATGCCTAACAATGCAAGGTAACAACTGCATGTAAACAAAGCTAAGCTCCCGGTGGATTCACAACTAATTGTTGGGGATGACAACCGAGTGATGTATTTCAGCATTTAAAAATTAGCACGCTCCAGTGCTGAGAACACCACAGCAAGCTAGACCGCCACGAACACCTCCCAGATAACACACTTCGCTCATTCACTGCCAGGGAGCAGCACGGATACAGAGTGAATAAAGCTTATCAATATTTTGTCTGCCTTCTGTGTCTCTGCCCCTTTTGGAGACGGACTTCAACACTAAGGATGGATTCCTCCTCCTCTCCAACATTTCCTAAATCTATTTACCCACTGATGTTTGAGGACTGGTTTCTCTTAAAACCACAGAGGGATATTTTTTATAAGGAAAATAGGAGGGGCTGGGGATTTAGCTCAGCGGCACAGCGCCTGCCTGGCAAACGCAAGGTCGTGAGTTCGGTTCCCGGTACAGGAAAACAAAACAAAACAAAACAAAAATATATATATAAGGAAAATAGGTCTTGTTGCTAAGACCAACCTTTCTTCTTTTATTTTTCCTAGCTATAACTTGTATAAAGGAAAGTGTACAGCTTTCAATATATTATACAGCTTAATGAAATTTTATACTTACGTAAACTTATGCAACTACTTTCCAGTTTAAGATGCACTATGTTTACAGCATCCCAGATAACCCTTCTGCATCCTGCTAGTCAACACCCTAACAATGGGAGTCATGTTGGCCTCTCTCTACAAAAGTTGCCTGTTTTTGAACTTCATACAAATGGAATCACAATGTATATATTCCTTTGTATCTGGCCTTTTTTTATTCAACATATGTATGAAATCCATTTGTGTCAAACAGAACAGGATTCCATTTTTCATTGCTGTTTAATATTCCATTTGGTAAATATGTCACAATTTATATCTCCATCATATTGTCAGTGGAATTTGGTAGTGTCTAGCTTTGGGCTCTTATAAGTAACTCTGCAATACTTTCTTGCATATGTTTTTTGGTGCACATAAATACTCATTTATATTGAGTCTATACCTAGGGGTTGAATTGCTACATCAAAAGATCGATGTATACTGACTTTTTTTCTGCATTGAACAAAAGTGCTTTATATTATTGGAATAAATTCATGCCAAAAAGACAATAGCAGTTGATGTTCAATATAATATTTAATTGAATTGCTTGAAATTGGTTGCTGTGTTGCTCTTTATAAAAAGCAGCAAAGACTCAGAATGAAGTATCACCTCACATCCAATAGGAAGGGCAACACCAAGAGAAAAACCCCAAAATAACAAGGGTGGGTGAAGATGTGAAGAAGTTGGAAACTTTGTGCACTGTTGGTGGGTTTTTTTCTATATGAAACAGTATGGAGATTCCTCAAAAATTCAAAATGGAATTATCGTTTGATCCAGCAACCCTACTTCTGTATGTATCCAAAATAACCGAGTACAGGGTTTTGGAGAGATGTTTGTATATTCAGATTCATTGCAGCGTGACTCACAGGATGCGAGAGGCCCATCAGCAAGTGAGTGGATACATAAAATGTAGTATTTTCAGGAATAAAATATTATTCAGTCTTTACATTAAAAAATCCTGTCGGGTGCTACAACATGGACAAACCTGGAGAACATTATACTAAATTAAATGAAGCAATCACAGAAAGACAAATACTACATTATGCCATTTATGTGAGCTCTCTGAAGCAGTCCAGCTCTTAGAAAATAGAATGGTGATTGCCGCAGACAAAGAGAAGGGGGAAAAGAAAAACTGTTTAATGGGCAAACAATTTAATATTTACAAGATGAAAAAGTTGTAGAGCTCCTTTGCACAACGCACACTCTATAATATACTTTAAAATGGTTAATATAGTAAAAAAAGAACAAAGAGAAGGAAGTAGTTTTTTTTTTTTTTTAAAGCAAGAACAATATCCTATAGCTTCTACTGAAAAATATTCCCGTCTTATTTTAGGCAAACAGGTCTTGAAGAGATAAGATGTAGACTGGGGGATACCTATAGCAGATTTGTGTATTTTCTGAAGCTTTTGTGGAACACAAATGTTACCATCCAAGTGGAACTAAAATCCTCGAAGGGGGGATTAAAATCCTTGAAGTTGAATAAGTGTTTATAATTAATTTTTTAAGAAAGCTATCAGAGACCACCACTACAGAAAAAAAAAACAAAAAAAAAACCCTACAAGTATAAGAGTTATTTTCCAGCTCTCTTTGAATAAATAAAGCTATTTTTGTCCTTCTGATCTTTGCATGAAGAAGTTGGAGTGACTCATAAATAACCTTGGTGAGGAATTCCGCCCACGACCCGGCAGGTTACAGACTGTCAATAGATGTGATCGAGTGTGAAGGCCTCTTGGCAGCCGCTGTGCTGGTGCTGAAGACCACCCCTGCAGAACAAATGTTACCTCCGCAGAAGAGCAACTGTCTACAGCTCCTGATGTGAGCGCTAGAACTTTATGAGCAAAGCTAAGGCTTTAGGCAGACATCATACCTTTCCCAAAATGGTCATGAATTTAGGTGAGCCGGAGAACACTGGAGGCATGATATCTGTTGATGAATGGTAGGATTTCCAGCCAAAAATATTAATGGCTCTTACTCGTCCTAAGTTCAACCTCCTGACTTGACCTTACTTGAAAATAGAATGGGTTATTTAGAAGTGCGGAGTCAGGATTTATTGCTATGGAATTTGCACATTAGTTTTTACCTTTATTAGGGCCTGAGCCTTGGGGTTAGTCTAAGGCAGGCTTTGACCTTGGGCCACATGCTGCCTGCCCTACCCTTGACATAGGGCCCAGGATCTAATTTCAGAGTAAAAGATTGGAAAGCTGCCTTCATTCTGCTATTTCCTAAATAGCCCCAGATAATAACACTGTAGTGGTTAAAAAAAGAAGCATTTTTTTTCCTTTGCCATGCTAATTTTCAATGAAGCTAACAATCTTAATTATAATATCATACATTTCCTATGGAATTAAATACAGTATTTTTTTTTTTTTTTGTCCTTTTGAGTCAGGGTTTCAGTATGCAGTTCAGGCTGGCCTTGACCTCACTTTGTAGCCCAGGTTGGCCTAGAACTCACAGCAATCCTCCTGCCTCAGCCTCCTGAGTGTTGGGATTACAGGTGTGTGCCACCACGCCCGGGTCACAATTATTTGATTGCTCTAGAGTGAAAATATGAGGCAGAAATATTTTCTCTGAATTTATTTTTCTTCTTTCCTTCCTTCTCTTCTTCCTTTCTCTCCTTCCCCACATTGCTTCTCTCTTTGTACCAGGCAAGTCCATTTGAAAGAGCAGTCATGACTTTGGACCCTGGAGAAGCAATCCTAATTCAATTCTCACTTGTGTAACCTCTTAATCTCCTAGTGTCTCTGTTTCTCTTCTGATAAAGGTGATAAAATCCCTTAGAGCTGCTGAGATGATCACCTGACATGTTTGTCCCCGGCCTACAGCAAGCACTTGAAAGTTGTTAACTACTATACATTATTAACATGTTGTGCCCCTACTGGATAAGCAACACCAAGGTCAATGATTCAGAGTAATGAAGGGGAAAAGCTCATAAGACCAAACCAGTTGCTACAGATGCTGGCAAAACTGCTGAGAAAGATCTTACAAGTGTGGGAATTAGATACACAGGAAAAAAGCAAGAAATAGGAAAAGTGTATAATTTTCACCACAACAAAAATACGATAGTTGTATCAGATGAACAAAAATTAGTTCAGGCATAAAATGCAACTAGGAATTTTTCTAATCATAAATTTTACAACTTTTCTTGGAATTCTATGGGAAATGAGAAAATTTTGAGCTTAAAGATCATTCAGCTATGTTACAGGTGAAGAGACTCGGGTTCAGGAAATTAAGCACCTTGCCTAAGGTTACACATGTGCTGGTAGAGCTGGATCAGAACCTCGGGTCTGATTGGAACCCAGGGGGTCATCCTACTTGAGCACACAGCTTTTGAAACGTGACGAGATCAAAAAGCCCAGAGGACTTTCATGCTGGGATGAGAACAACTTTGCATTCACGTCAGGGATCCTTTTTCACACCTGGAATTCAAAGCTTCTGAAAACAGATATCATTATCCCCGTTTTGCAAATGGAAAAATCCAACAAAGATAGGCTCTAGGCAGACTGGCTTGCGTGCCCGTCGTGCCCGTGCAAGCTGGAATGCTAACTGCCGCAGGTGCCTGCCTACACCTGGGACTTCTTCCAGCTTGATCCTACTGCCCACTTCCACATTCCTTGGTCATTGCCTCCTCCTTGCCAAATGTACAACTCATGAAGGGCGAGTATTTTTTCCCCCTTTTTATGTGTAGATGAATCTCCACCTTTTTGAATAGTGCCTGGGATATATGGGACTACCAATAAATATGCCCTGGGTGAATAAACAACAAAACTGACCCTGCAAGTTTCTCCAAGTAGCCCCTTTTCTTGGCAAATCAATTTCAGGGTCCATACTGGGGCTCTGATTCGGAGATTTCTACTACGAACTGACTGTTTGCAAGGTTTGTCACCTCGGTAAAAGCAGCCGGCCCTTGAACCACACCTTGGATTGCACCACACAGTCTTCTGTGGACCGCGTGCCTGGCTCCTCTCAAGACTGACAGGAAGCTGCCTGTAATCCCAGCACTTTCTGGGAGGTTGATGCAGGAGGATTGCAAGTTCAAGCCCAGCCCAGGCAACACAGTAAGTTAGTGAGACCCTGTCTTAAGATAAAAAGTAAATAAGCCTGGTGATATTGCTCAGTGCACGGGCCCTGGGTTCAATACTCCGTGCCACACACACACACACACACACACACACACACACACGCACTCACACTCATGCGTGACTGACAGGAAAGAGGATAAGACAGGACATTCCTTAGAAGACTGGCATCACCATATTTTAGAAATGTAAAAAAAGAATACCACACAGCAGGCACATTCTGAGGATTTGCTAATGGTTTGTTAGTGCAGTAGTCTCTCTGGAAGGACTAAAACCAACTACACATATACTTAAATACAAGAAATCTGAACAGGGCCTCTTTCCAGTGGTCTCATCTAACCACCATTACCAAGGTGAACTCACCCTTCATTCAGATGGGGGGCTGGGGGTATGGGATTTCTTTTAGCTTGAATTTGCACTTGATATTACTTTGATACCTACCTCACCCAACATACACAGGCTGTTTAGTCACGGATGCCACTAACGGTCGGTTAAGCAAACAGTGCTGGGATTTTGCTGTGTTTCCTTAAGCACAAGAGCTGCATTCTCCCTGGGGAAGCAGCCTTTCAGTCCACGACTTGTGTGAGAGGACAGGAAACCCTTCACAAAGACAATATGCAGAATGGTGCCATCTCCGGACTCCCGGACGTCTACAGGATCCTGTATGATTCCCTAGAGTGGCCTGAGGGCTCACATCTCCTTAACTGGTGCTGGCAACCTCCCACAGGGCATATTTCTCTGACGTGCGCCACAGAGAGATGATCAAGTTATAGGATGTCATGGATGTTGGCAGGTATGTTGTTTATGAGCGAAGCCCCTTGGGTGGGTATTGTGTGTTCACTTCTCACCTAAGAGAGTAACACTGTCATCTACAGCTGAAGGGGGCCTACTAAGACTATCTGCAAGCTGAGGCATACTGCGCTGACCACATGGAGCTGACCAATTGGCATAAGATAGGCAAGCCATCCAAAGGTCCTCAACATGGGTACGTTCCTATGCTGGGGGACATTGTCAATGTCTTCTGCCCCAGGCCTAGGCACTCCTATCTTTATGCTGCAGTATGATTAGCAAGAGAGGGATAGCTAAGTTTAAATGACAAACAAAGAGCTACTCCAGGCACATACCAATTAGGTCTTCACTGCATAGGCAGTGATGCTCAAACACTTCAGAGTAAAGATCTTTAACTTACGACTCTTAGAAAAGATTATTACAAAGACGGGAGAAAGCCTTCTGCTTTAAGCCATCCCAGGCCCTATATAGTTTGAATAGATGTGGACAGATAGTTTAACACTTACGGAGTGAAGAAAACTCTTTGGTAGTCTTAGGGTGTAGGGATAATATTTGTGAGAGACACAGTCATTATTAGAGAAGGAAGTAGAGGTGGATTCTGCGGCATCAGTGGGGTCTATCTGTTGTACACTTGTTTTCTTCACTTGCTGGGAAGCTGAAGCGTATGTCCATCAGTGGACCTTTAATGTAGAGAGGTGACTAATAGGACTCTCCTTTCTTCTGCCTGGGCCCCACTGAAATGCCCAATATTTAGATCATTCTGCAGATCATGAGGCTGTAGGCTTAAGAGAGGAAGTCTCAAGAAATGTTTTGCAAGTAGCTTATGATCAGAGGAAATGCCAGCTGAGTCAAGAGCATTGTTTTTGTAGTGCTGAGGGATTTAATTAGGGTGAATAGTTGAAGCGGGACAAAGATGGTTTTTCCTTGGGGACCTGTGTACTCTATTAAAACAGAAATGCTTACACAATGACTGTCTTCCTAAGAAATTTACAACACTTCAAAAATTCCCATTACTTCTGTTCTCACACCAACTCCAGTGGCTGGTAAACTTGTGATGCAGATATGTTTTTAGGGCCATCACACGTATGCCCATAACTCCTTTTATAGCAACCCATAGTTAACAGAAAACCTGAAATTTATTGTGTATTACTACCAAATATTTTCATGGGCTGCAAGTGCTCAGAGAGAAAAGTATTTGTGAAGACTTAAAAGTGATTAATCTACTATCTTTTTATAATTTGTACTTCCTGAACAGAATATTTATATACTAGGTACAACTTCTTGCTTTGTCCTACACAGAGGAATTTAATTGTAAAATCTTTTATTATAGTAAGTTTGTATTTTTTGAGCACTTCTGCACAAGTAAAGTGGATGTTCAGTTATTTGGTGCACAGGTATTTATAACTGTCATACATGGTTGTATAAGTTAGAGGCTTTAACATCATATTAAAGCTGCATTATCAAATAGAACTTGCTGTGATGATGGACTGTTATTAATTTCGTTAGCTAAATACAATTAAAGATTCAGTTTTTCAGCCACAGCCACACTGTAGGAAGTGGCTGAAGCTGGAGATTGATCACACATGCAGGGCTGGAGAAACCTGGTCCTGAGAACAAAGAGCACCTGAGGCGAACCACATAAACAAGCTGTTTCGGTCCAGAGAACACAAGCCCTGAGACAATCCAAGCAGTGGGTTGCTAGGCAAAGAGGTGTCACATAACACCAACCTGCAAAGTGTATAAGTAAATGTGCTGCGGTGGTTCAACAGTTACTTTCCTCCCATCCACAGAGAGGGCTTCACCTGATCCCAGCTTTCTGTGTCTTGTCTTCATTTCTTCACCTTCTGGCTGCCCTTCATGGTCCCTCACCCTGGGGAGTTTGAGAGCCTCCTGGGCCATGGCACCACATTTGTGCTCAAAAGCCATGTGTGTCAAGTACGGTATCCTCTTTGGCATGCTTAATGCCTTTTGGATTGAGTTTTATCTTTTCTGGCTTTGACCTCTGTTCTCTCTTTGTTTACTTTTGACTGGCACAATTTTGTCTACACTTTTACTTTAACCTGTTTAAATCACATTGTTTTAGGCAAGTGTCTTCTATAGAGTGTAGAACTGAATTCTGCTTTTTTTCTCAGGTTAGTTAAGCTCATCTATATTTATTGATAAAATCTCTGTATGATCTCATTCTTTCATTTTACGTATATTACAAATACTAGTAATCTCTCTTGTTAGAAAACGTCTAGTAGTTTTATACTCTGAAAGAAATAAAATTAGCTTGCATCTTCTTTCTTTTCTCTCCTCCACTTTCCAATTTTAGTCAAATAGTATCTTTCATAGTGTTTATCTTTGTACTCTTAGACTTCTGCAGTCCAGTTTGTCAGCGTTAAATGATATTCTCCGACTGCCTCCTGCTGCTCATGATGCAGTTCTTGTTCCTATCTTACTTATCCCATTATCTGCTCCCTTTTTTCCCCCCACATTTCATTTGAAAATGAAAATTTCCAAACCTACAGCAAAGTTGAAAGACTTATGGGGAACACCTGTATACCTACCACTTAGCTACTGTCATTAACATTTTACTAAACTTGCTTTGTCAACATGCATCTCACTATCCATCACCCTTCCAGCCATCTGCTAATATACCTCATTTTTTATTTCAAAGTAAATTACTGACATCAGTACGCTTACCCTCAAGTATTTCAGAATGCATATCATTAACTAGAATTCAACACTGATTTAAAGTAAGTTTCTTTTGATGTAAAGTGTACACACTGTAAAGTACCCAGATCTTATGTGTAGCTTTGCTGATTTTTAAAACTGATACACCTGGGTAACTTGAATCTCTAACAAGTCAGAACATCACCAGAAGTTCCCTCATGCCCCTCTTTGGTCAATTTTAACTTTCACAAGGCAAATTTAGAATTTTTTTCCCACCATAAATTAAGTTTTTCCTGCTTTCTTAAGAACTTCAAAGAAATAGATTCCTACAGTACACAATCCTTTGTGCTCAGCATAACATTTTTGAGATTTGTTTTTGTGTTTCCTAGAATCAATCACTAGCAAACTATTAATTGTATTTCATTGTAAGAACAGATGGCAGTTTGTTGTACATTGTTTTATTAATGCTTCCAATCTGGGGGTACAGTATTTGAATAAAACTTCTACAGACATTTTTGTACAAGTGTTTCTGTGAACTATATTTTTATTTCCTTTTGGTCAATATCAAGAAGCAGAATTAGTGGGTCATAGGGCAGTTTAGTTTATAAGAAACTTTAAGACTATTTCCTAAATTGGTTGCACTTTTTTCTGTACACCAACAATATATAAGAGTGACGGTTTCTCCACATCTTTACCAAGATATTGTTAGTCTTTTTGGTTTGTTTGTTTGTTTGTTTGTTTTTGTCTTTCTGAGAGAGGGTTTCACTATGCAGTTCAGGTTGGACTTGAACTCACTTTGGAACCCAGGTTGGCCTCAACTCACAGAGATCCTCTTCCTCAGCCTCCCGAATGCTAAGATTACAGTATGTCTGACTGATGTCAGTCTTTTAAAATTTTAGCTATTCTGGTGGAGTTGTAGTAGTAACTTACTGTGGTTTTAATTTTCATTTCCCTGATGACTATTGATATTGAACACTCTTCGTTTGCTTGTTAAATCTTTTTATATCTTATTTTATGAAGTACATATTATAATTTTCCTATTTTTAAAATTAGGCTGTTAATTTCACTGTTGAGTTTTAAGTTTAGTTTTGCTGATTTGCTCTAATATTCTGGATACCACCTGTTTACCAGACTTAAATTTTATAAATACTTCATTTAATCTGGAATTTACAGATTTGTTATTCTTTAATAAGCAAATTTTTCAGTTTGATGTTTACCTGATCATTAAAAACACTTGATTCTTCTTTACATAACAAATTTATAGAAGTAGTGGGGAAGGTCTTCTTCTGACTGTTGAATAGCCAAGTTTCTTCTCAGCTTTTAATACTATAAACTGCAACATAATAACATTCTTACACATATTTTTATCTACTATCTGCATTTATTGTATATATTTTAGAGGTGAAATTTTGAGATGAGAAAGAATGGCCATTTTCCTTTTTTTTATTTTAAAAATAAAAGGAGGAAAACATTAACAGACAGACAACCTTTTACAAAATAGCAAAAGAACAGTACAGACAATGCAGAGTTACAAACAAAGTGGTAGGAAATTAACAATGCTTG
>NW_004955441.1:4460474-4478393 GCF_000276665.1 Chinchilla lanigera | reverse complement strand
TTGAACATTTTCTCATGTATTTATTTGAAGAATGGCCATTTTCAATTTTGATACATAATGCTAAATTGTGTTTATGGGTTGTTATTAACCTGAGGACTTTTCTTAGCTTGGAAAATGACCAGTAGTGGTAGTGAGGCCATGTTAAAACTAATATCTATTATTAAGTCATTATTTTTGTTGTGAAAGAGATAAGAGGAGTGATGAGAGAACTCAAGATACTGATCAACTATTGTAAAGCATGTAGAGGTACTGAAATACAGGAGACACCCCTCACATTCTCACATTTTTATAAAATGTGGAGAAGGGTAGGCTCATAGGGCTGTTTAGATGATCACATGAGACACTTAATAATTGTAAAACTTCTGGACTGGAAGTACCTAATACATAGTAGAGGCTCAGTAAACTATTACTGATATTTCTATGAGAAGCATTTGTTCTCACATCAGAGGCCTTTTTTTAACATTCATGACAACATTGTAATCAACTCCTTCAGCTCCTGCTTTTATCAAGTGTGAAGCCACTAGATGTTAAACTAAAATTTTAAAATGTTTGGTATTATTTACTGTGGACAAGAGCAAGTCATGGAGTCTTTAAAATGAGTGATGGGCTTTTGTGCTAAAGGCCCTGGGCAGCTATGGGTTACTAGTTGGGGGAAAAAGTTAATGCCAGCAGTGTCTGCCACAGGCCAGGGTCAGTACTGGAAGGTGACAGTTACCAGCACAAGCTCAGTTGTCAGAAAGTGAAGGATGGCCAAGAAACAACAAGCAAGTGACCCACAGGTAACAGAACACCCACATGTCAGGAGCCTGGCTTACCAACACAGAAAGGCTCTATCCACTCTGGACCCAGATCAAGCCAAGGCACAGTCTGAAAGTTTGAAGCTCAAAGTAGCCAGCCAGGGACCTGGGGGAACAAAACATCTCCCCATGCCAAGAAGACTTGGCTGGCAGCTGTTTCTGGGCATTTACAGGCGGAGTGGATTCGATGCCAACTACGGATGAGCTTGTCTCGGTCCTCCAGGTTCAAGTAGATGAATGGGCAGTGGAACATTAGGTCAGATATAGAAAGAAAGAAGAAACTCATTAGTTGCGGTACTCTGGGATAGAATTCTCCTGTGGCAAAGCATTAGCAAAGCCAGGTGTGCTTGAATTAGCAAGCTCACATCTGCTCCCAACTCGGGAGAAATGGAATGTCGCTATGTTCTTTTCCTTGGGGTTTTTAAAATGTGCAATAACGTGTCTAAAATTCTGAGAGGTTCACTAGGATAGAAGCAGTTTTGCACTAGCCTCTCCATTTAAATTCTGGCTGTGTGTTACCCTTACCTCTACTTCTTCCTGGAAGATATTGAGGTGATATTGCAGGGTGACATTGCTGTGTGCTACGGTGCAGTCAGTGAAGACAGGAACGTGGAAACTACTTGAGAAGCATTGCTCTTACACTTGGGCCCATTCCCTAGAAAGCACTGTCTGAAGCTGTATCTTAAAACGCTTCACTGGAAAACAAACTCCTATGAAGCAAGAGGGAGGCAAAGGGAAAGGGCAGCATACATTAAAAAGTGGATTATGAAGCTGATGACAGCTGGTGGCAGCAAGCACAATTGATTGCCTGATCCCGCAGGATGTCATCAGAGAGATCGTATGGTTCCATTAAGCCTTCCTTCCTGAGGTCTAAGGAAGATGAGTTATCCCTTGGCTTCCATTTCCCAGTGACCAACCCTTGCTCCTCAGGGTGCTACTCCCTCTCACTTCTGCCTTGTGCCACCCAGTCCCTGCCTCAGCTATTGGGGAGGCTGCATCTGGGACAGCTGCTGGGACACCTGCAGCATAAGCGCCAGTCTATACTATAGCGCAAGCAAACAAGTGTGTGTCGGTAGCATTTCCCACATCCCTGCTCGCAGCTTGCAAACTCAAAGGCCCCTCTCAGAGGGTGACCAGTGAGTTCTGTAGCATCATGTAGCTCATAGCATGCAGCATCTCATGCCCCAGCAGCAAGACAGAAGTTCAAGTCTGGCTCTGGCTGACCATGCCCACCGGGATAGCAGCACTGCCTGATGCCACAGCTACAGGCCTGCACAACTCAGTGCTTAGGACCACCTCAGCCAGAATGCAGAGTGCATGTTCACCTCTGGGTATCGCCTCAGCTGAGCCCAGCACTATGGCACTTACATGCTTCTGACTATATGCTAATACACCATTGAGCATTTACTGCCCGAAGCGTTTTGTATATAATCTCAAGTATGAATCTTATTTTAAAAGATTTTGTTTACACTGTAATTTTTTAATTTCATTTTCTGTGAAGGTGAAAGCCTCCCTATCTCATCCAACAGCCTTCAAAAACATGTTTTACTGCCAACAGCATAGTCCATAACATGTACGCAGAGTTGTCGCTCTCTCTTCCCCATGTTAATAAGCACATTGGTGATTTGCAGTTATTGGCTCTCAGAAGTCATTCAGTGTGTATAAGTCAGATTTGGCTAGTCTATGTTGTTAACCCCCCCCCATCTTGGTAGTTTAAAATAACAGAGATTTATTTTTCACTTACGCATGGGGTTAGCAAGAGACCTCTGCACATTACAGTCACATTGGACCCGAGTCTAGCAGAACAGCTCCCATCTCAAATGTCATTGGTCACTGTGCCAGAGAGAAAAGATAGCTCTGAAGAGAGTCACATTGGCAATTAGATACTTCCTGAAAGTGACTCACACCTCCTGTGAACTCATTGGTCACAGCTAATTGTGAGGCCCCACCCAACCACAAGGGTGGGCACAGAACTAGATAGTAAGGTAAATGTTACCAGCGTGCAACTGAGTACAAGTGTTCTTCTACATAAATCTTTTGTTATGCTGCATTTTTCCTTAAAAAGTTTTGTAGGAAAATGGTTATGATAGTACAAACATGTTTATATTACTGATGCACTATTTTTTGGCTCTCAGGCCCATATTACCCTTTTATATTCTCTTTTGTACACAAAAAGATTGTGGACCCTTCAGCCTTGCACTTTGCTGCTTCCAGAACTGTAATAAATAAACTCTTGTTCTTTATACATTATGCAGTCTCAGATATGCTGTTATAGCAGCAGAAAGTGGACTAAGACAATCATGAAGATAAATTTTGTTTTATATTTTTGTTTCTTTGGGGGGATTTTTTTCTTGAGGTTTTTTTGGGTGGGGACAGGATCTGGCTATGTAGTTCAGGCTGGCCTTGAACTCAGTTAGGTAGCCCAGGCTGGCCTCAAATTCACAATCTCAGCCTTCCTAGTGCTGGGATTACAGGTGTGCATCACCATGCCTGGCAGATAAATCTCTAAAGTCCTTCTTCCTCTTATGTGATTCAGATAGTAAAGTAGTAAATAGACTCTATATACCTTCTCTTCTTCCTTTCTTTGTTTTCTTTTCCATCCTTCTCTCCTTCTTTCCTCACATTTTCTTTCCCAAAGCCTAAGTTTAAGAAATGGTCTACAGTAGTAGCAGAGTTAAAATAAATATTATCTTTATTCTCATTTCAGGGAGAATTGATATTTAAAAGTAGTAGTTACTTCATGCTGTGAAACTTTGCTTATTTCTGTTAGGGGCTTTCCTTTGTCCAATATGTCGTTAGGGAAGTTAAAAAAAAAAACAAAAAATACTGAAAATTCTAGGCTCCTGAGAAGTTAGGTGTGTGAAGAGCATATTTATCAATTGGACACCAGGTTCAAGCTCATCACACCCAAGCCTAGCTGAGATTCCTGCACATCTGACCAATTGCCCATCAGGAGACTATCGCGTGGTGTAGGCTGTCTCCTGGAAGAAAACTCATCCCGGGCATAGACAGAACTTGGATAAACTTGCTAACATAAATTTCAGAGCAATAGGGAAAACATTTTCTGAGTGTCACAAACTACCTATAATTCAAAGTACTCCTGACTCAGCTCCACCGAGTCACCATGCCTGGTCATAGGGATTGCAAGAGTATAAACACTCAGATTTGCTGGTTAGCGATTTAATAAGGCAGGTGGCGCAATAGATTTTAGAGCAAAAGGCTTAAAGAGGCATTTCCTGCCCCCTCCACATAGACCACTTTGCTTCCAGTAATCCTGTGGACTTCCATGCATCAGTGCGTATGCTGAGCAAGAGGCTATGGTTCTCCACGGAAGTGGCAGAGACTGGCAAAGGCTCAGCAGAATGGATAGTGGCTCAGAGCTGCTACCGAGGCACACTTGGCATGACTGGGACACAGGGGAAGCATCTGCGTGACCCAGAGCATGCACAGTGCTCATCCCCTGACCGGGTCCCCATCTGTGTCCCTTGTGACCTGAAGATGTGCTAGGACGTGCAGTAAAAGCTGAGGTCTTTGGAAGAACCCTGGTAGCTGGAAGCAGGAGCAGCTAAAGTATTTGCTTCTAAGTAAAGTGAGGTATGTGGCTGGCTTAGGGGAAGGGCATAAGTATGGGTTGAAGGCCTGCATAAGCCAGTACAGGCAAGTACATAAAACAAGGATTATTACTAACATGTTTCAGCCTAGGGAGTCCTGTGGAATTTTGCTTTAGAGTTAGAATGTAAAACCTAGAAAGAATCAGATTTGACAAGGAATGTCTTTCTAGGCCAATCTTCATCCCAGTTCAGGAATCCTTTCTCTAGCATCCTTAGAAGATGGGCTCAGCCTAAATATGGTAGTAAAAGGACATTCACAATATTTATAAGTATGTTGCACTTAGGACTAGCTCTATATCTTCAGAGATTTTAATGTCTTTTAGAAAAACACTCAAACTTCAGAAATGCTAGGTATAGACTATAGTCTATAGTTTATTAGACTATAGTTTATTATTAACTTGTAATGTCAAATGGAATCCACAAGACAGAAAAATGTGGACAAGTATTCATTTACACACAAACATTATGCGTACATACATAAATCTCTCATTGTTTATACCTAAGTAGAATTTTATTAAACATGCATAACATACTTTGAAAAGGGTGCTATTCTTCTACTAATAGGAACAGTATTAATTAGCATACTGTGAGCTGTTGTAACAGAGAAACCTCTGAATTCCTGCAGCTTAACAGTAAAAAGCTTATTTCCTACTGATTGGAAGACCAAAAGGAGATTTCAAATTTGGTTTTCTCTCAAGCAATGGATCAGGGATGCAGATTTCTTCCATTCTGTGGCACTGCCTTGTTCTACAGTGGTTGGCAAAGTCCCTTGCTCATTTGTTTTGAACCTATGGAAGAGAAGAAGCTGAGGCTCATGTTTGGAAGGTTTTCATGGCTCAGAATTGGAGGGCACCATGTCTGGTCATATTTCATTGGCTACAACTCATTCTTAGGACCCTACTGAAGCACAGGAGAGTCTGGGAAATGAAGTCCAGCTGTGTGGCCAGGGAGACCAGGACTCTGGTTTGGAGATTGGGTGGCCAGTCTCTGCGATAGGTTCCCTCCCCTTTTGGTCTTTATAATAGCTTCTTTCTTCCTTTCTTTCATTCTTTCTGTGTACCTGGAATCAAACTCAAGACCTCACGCTTGCCAGGCAGGCGTTGTGCCGCTGAGCTATACCTGGCCCAATATCTTCTTTAAAACGTATGTTGTATGCTTTGAAGTAGAGTCCAGCCCTTTCCAGTTTTCAATAAAGCTTTTAAAAATGTGCATTCATGAATTAAATATTTGCAAATTAATGATGGGTTTCAAGCCATACCTGGCTGATTCTGCCCACTTCTCCATCAGAGGTCACTGGACGAGGGGCAGGATCCAGAGATCATGGAACCCGAAGCTATCATAATATGGTGGGAAATGTTTAATAAAAAGCATACCCCCAAGTGTGGTGTCACTCGCCTGTAATCTCAGCAGTTCAGAGGCTGAGGCTGGGGAGTCAAAAACTCAAGGCCAGCCCAGGCACCCTAGTGAGTTCCAGGCCAGCCTGGCTTATAGGGCAGGACACTGTCTCAGAACAAAACAAAAAGAAAGAGAGAAAGAAAGAAGGAAAGAATACAATGTTATCTATGAAAGTAAATATTTATTTAAACTGGACAGAAATGTATAGCAAATGATAGATTCTTTTAAAAGTGTGGCAAAATCATGCAGCATAAAATCCAGAAAAACAATATATATTTAACAGGACACTTTACATTATTAACTTTTAAATACATCTCTACAATACCTTCCCCCTAGTTTTTGACTGCTATTTTTTTTTTTTTTTTTTGACTGCTATTCTTGAAAGCCTACGTGCAACATCATTTTTCATAGAAAACAGAAAGAAAATTCAGTCTCTAACATACAAGATGTGATCAAAAAGTATAGCGAGTGGAGATAACAATATGCAATATAGGGCTGGGGATGTAGCTCAGTGGCACAAGCACCTGCCTGGCAAGCGCGAGGTCCTGAGTTCGATTCCCAGTACCGAAAAAAAAAAAAAAAGAAAATTAAAAAAAAATCAAAAAACCAATACGCAGTATAATAGCCATTGTTAATTTCCTACATTTTGTTTTGAAATTCTGTATTGTTTTTATTGTTTTTTGGTCTTTTTTTTGTCTGTTTAATGTAAAATTAAATAAATGAATAAAAACTTATTGCAGTAAGGACATTTTGCCATGAAATTCCCCCAGAAAACTCCTCCTCACTCCAAACACACTTATCCCATCATTCTTTGAGTGTCTTTAGTTGTACGATCGTGGGAGCCTCAATGTCCTGAACCCATTCAGGAAATTTACCTTTCAAGGTCATTTGGACTTTGAAGAAAAGTTGGAAGCTACACTGTGCTGGACCCTGTGGATAAGGTGGATGAGGTCGCACCATGATGCTTCTACTTGCCTGCATTTACATCGGGCGCCGCTCAGCGGCAGCATTCACTGCATTTTTGATCCCACCTCATAAGGGACACTCATAAAGGAGGACTGACTTCCAGGACTACTTCAGAAAGTAGCAAGAACAATGGGATACCTGTTTGTGTGTTCAAGTCAAGGGGGATTAATGGCAATGTGTCTTTTACCGTAATAAAATTTCCATTATTTTGTTCTTTCTACTGTAATAAATTTTTAAAAATGTAAACATTCACACTATATTTTTATTATACTTTGTCAAAATCTTTTGGTAGTTCAGAAAAATTTCAGGTTCATGACTTGTGAGCCATATTATCAGGTAAATGTCTAAGATTTTTGTGAAATTTGGAAAAGTTTCTTCTAAAAGTGCTTAGATTAGGGCAATGCAAATGTTTTGAGTGGTGACTGATCTTCACTATTCTGTGGACCGACAGCAGTCTTTAACTGCATGCCTGGAATTCTTTAATGTACTTGCATAGCCTTTCCCAACGTCCTGCAAAAGCCTCGTGTGAGAGTCCCTGAAGCACAAGCGTCGGGTCCCCTGCACCTGATCCTACGTGCACCAGATCCATGTCTCCACTCAAGACCTGGGAGATCCAGCTACATGCAGAAGACTGCCTTCCACTGAACCCTTTTCCACCTGGCCGACTCTCTGGGTTCTTCCTCTCCTGGATCTCTTGTTGCTCTTTGTGTTGTGCTCGGCTGTGAGGAGAGAGAGGCTTGTGAACCTGACACTGGATGCTGCAGAGGCCGTCACGGTTTTCCACATACATTGCTCTGCTGATGACTTGAATGTAGTCTCTGCTTGCAGCATAGCCAGCCCGCCGCAGGCTGATCCAATCCCAGTGGCAGGTGTTGCTGCAGGCCTCCCCGCTCTCCCATGTGCTCATCCTCATAGAGCTGGTTGGCAAGGCTCTGGCCAGCCTGATTGCTGGATGTGACTGTAAGCAGGAGGCGGGAGTGTTTTCAGGGAACAGCAGGTGCCTTGCTCCTCCTTAAGGTCAGGCTTGGATTAACCAGGAAAGACTTCTTGGATGGAAGAGTTTCAAATGCCTTTGTGAATGACAGTGGAAATACTGGAATGACCGGGGAAGGACTGCTATTTTAAACAGGATTGGTCTGAGTCCACATCTCATAAAAAAGACTTTTGGGTAGAAAACATCATTTGGCAGCAAGTAAGGAGAATGAAAGAATGGTAGGTAGATGGGAAAGTGGAAAGAAATGAAAATAATTGTAGATGAGGAGAGAGACAGATTGAATAGAAAAATTTGAAGGATGGTAGATAAAATAAGTTATATACCTAGGGAACTTGGCAAAAGAATAATATCTGAAAGCTATAATTTGGCCAAATGCATGGATTTAAAAATTATACAACACCATGTAGTCATGTGTCCTACCCACCATTTATTTTAAGACAGGTATTTTCAAATTGTCAAAACAAGCAATATAATAACGCAGTTGACAAGCATGAAAAAGAACTTTCTTTGATTCAAAGAACTCAGAGGCTAATTAAAAATTCTAAGAAATATTAGTGAGAATACCATTATCCTGTGAAGCCAATAAAAATAATTTGACTTTTCAAAAATAAGTTGATGCATGTATAACTATCATTATTTGCAAATAAAATATATAGAAATTAATTCTTTGGTCATTTGTCTGTAATTTTCTGACATGTTTGAAAGATGTGAATGTCGGGGCTGGGGATTTAGCTCAGCGGCAAAGCCCCTGCCTGGCAAGGCAAGGTCGTGAGTTCGGTTCCCGGTACCGGAGAAAAACCACAAAAAAAAAAAAAAAAAAAAGATGTGAATGTCATATTTCCTTATAGTAGATCTCCAATAAAGAATTTAACTTCAAAGAACTAAATATTGCTTAGTTTATTAGACACTGGAGATGATTTTCTGCTTTCAGGGTCACTTAAGATTTATTATTAAGCATATGTAAAAATCAATGCTTGCTTGAGAGAGTATTAAAAGCACAGTCTTTAACTGATGTCACCCTTTGCTTATGGAAGACGGTATCAAATATCACTTTTAGATATAGAACAAACTTAGAAACAAATTGATCTTCAAAACAATTCATAGAAACAAAAAAATTCCACTTTATAAATCATTCATAGGTAGGATACTAACCATAATAATTGAGGCTCAGAATAATCTCTTCTTTGTTCCCATACAAGAGTCTATCCATGTACTTTTGTTTCTTATGCATTGTACTGGGAGAATTAGATATTTTCGGTTCTCTGCACTATTTTTCAGGTGCTAATGACAAAAGTAATGGCTTCTGCTACTTCTCAAATTTTGGCTGCCTTTATACCATTAAAGAAGATTTTTGAACAAAGGAGTATACTCTTATCAGAAGTAAGAGACTTCTGAGTCTTCTGGTCTGTTTTTTTTCCCTTGCTATCAACATTTTCCTTGAATATGTAATATAGGCATCCCTATAGAGGGCTGGCAAAATGAGATTTGTGAACCAAGTAAACTTGAATAGCAAAGGAGAGGAGATGAATACTTTTAAAACATTTCTGACAGATAAAAGTGATATATTAGCACTAAATCAGGTATTCAGCAAAGGACTTGGGTCCTTATTTGTCAAATACCAAAGCGCTAAGCTTTGAAGTGGAGTAATGGACCAAAATCAATGTGCTGACCAAAATCAATGCATTTCACAGCAAAAGGCAGCCTTGTTACCTTCACCTTCTGAAGGTGAAGCAGAAGGCAGCACGTTACTTTCACCTCCTGAATTATGCACTTTCTGTGACTCACTTTATTCCACAAAACTGGTGATTTTTGTCCTGTGTGATTTTCAGCAGTTAATATTCTCTGCCCCTTACTCCTGTGTGGTGGTACCACAGAGCTGATGGATTTTCTCCTTCGTCTCTGACTCATTAAGCAATAGCATTGCATCTACATAGCAGCCTGGAATTTTGGAGGACTTAAGTGGTGTGCAACTTTCACTTCCACCCTCTAGTAGGTATTTCCTCCTGGTATTTATCTTTACTGATAGTTTGAGTATAGACCAATTACTGCCGTAGTGGTACCAGGTGATCTCAGTCAAGATTGAGTTTGATTGTATTGACATACAAGCTCCTTCACATTTACATTGGCATGAATTGATATCTTTCAGGATATTGTTACGGTTTTTGAAAGAAAATGTGAGGTTTCTTAGTTACACTCTCATTGCTGGGACAAAATACCTAACACCCACAAGTTAAGGGATGAAAGGGTTATTTTACAGTATGTTTGTAGAGGTTTTAGTCCATAGTTGGCTGGTTTCAAGGCAGGGTGGCATGGCAGAGGGGTATGGTAGAAGAGAAACAGTTCATGACATGGCATGTAGGAAACAGAAGGAGATCAAGGGAGGAGGAGGGATATATACCATTCCAGGCCATGCCCACAGTCCACCTCTTCCTGCCAGGCTTCACCTCCCTACATCACATGCAGCTCTAAACTCATCAGGAGGCTGATCCAGCATTGAATATCACATTTAGCTCTAAATTCATGAGTGGACTAATTCACTAATAGTATCAAGCCTCCATGGTCCAACCTCTCCAAAGCTATAAGCACATGAGACTTTGGGGGGCCATCTAGATATAAACCATAACAAGAGGGCTGTTTTGGTTACTTTTCTCTCCTTGCTGAGACAAAAATACCTGACACCCAGAATTAAAGAAGGAAAGGTTTATTTAGCTCACAGTTTATGGAGGGTTCCTCGGCTGGCTCCAAGGCAGGGTGACATGGCACAGGGACCACAGTACAAGGTGGCAGAAGACAGCAGAAGCAACAAGAGCGAAAGAAGAGGGGCAAGCCTCTTTCCCTCCCTTATATTGTGCAAAGGCTACCGGCCTACACCATCTGCAGGCCTTCCTCTTACACAGGCTCAGGATGTTTACAAAGTAAGGACCTTGACCCCCTGCTGAGTCACTTAGTTAACCTTCTAAACTTCTCAAGTTGACACAATGTATCAACCATAACAATCCACCCCTTGTCAACTTGGCAACCAGACACACTTCTTTACACCAGTCTCCAGATACAAAAACATGCTTATTCTTATCATTTCCCAACTTAAGCATTGTAACACAGGTTTAGCAATCCTTAAGAACAAGTATTAAGTCTATCAACATTATATTACATTAAAACCATAACAGGGGCTTTTTGAATGGGGATGGTAGTATGCAGAGAACCACCTAGTAGAGATGAGAAGGGGTGCATGGTGTCTGTCCAAGGTGGTTAGAGTGAAAGTTCTTGAATAGCATGGAGCTGACATGTTGAAAGAGCTGAATTTTGTAAATAACTTGGAGGAGAAAGCTCAGTCTTATTTTAAAGCTCTAACAAGTCTGACTCAGTGTACACAATTTCCATTTAATATTCATGTCCATCTTCCGACCCTGCTCAGACTTGACTTGGGAACAAGCAGTGGGGTAGTGATTTACTCCACTCTTTTGCTATCTCACTTTTTCCTGCCCCGCATTACCACTTCTTTCTAGGTTGCTACTGAGGTGGTCTTCTCAAACCTGCTAAATTTTTTTGGTGGGGCTCTTTTATGATGGCTCAATTCTATCTGTCTTTTGGGGTGTTACTTGGCCCCAGGGAAAATCACACCTTGCCCAACAAATGATGTAAATATGTGTTCTCTCTGCTGCCCTCTCTCTTGGGGCAGGCATTACAGGCAGCTCCTTCAGCCTCCTGCCTTCAGAATTCTCCAGGCCAGTCGCCCCAGTTCTCAACTTCTCATAGCCCCCAAAATCCAGGGGATAGAACTCAGGCTCGCTCAGGAATTCTCATGGTGTCCACAGGCTAGTACAGACCAGGTGGTGGTCCTTCATCAGAGTAACCAACTTCACAGAAAGTCAGCCATTTGCCACTTTTGCAATCTTGGCCCACTCTCTGCTTCTTGAGAAGCCCTGTCACTTGGGCTGAGTGGCAGAACTGCCCTGTCCTGTCACTCTGCATGTCTAATCCTTCTTTATAATTTCCAGTCTCTCCCCTGTAGGTAGGTAACAGTATAGGGAAAGGTCTGGTTTTGCTCTTTAGCAGGAAGTCCCAATTCTGCACCTGTGTTTTCAGGGCTGTCAAAGAAGTGTGAAGGAAGAACAGAACTGTCTCTGTCCTGAGCACAAGTGAGGTGCCCTGTGGGGCCTCCTAGCAACCAACCACTGGGGTTACTGTGAAGGTGTAGCACTGTTACCATGCTGGGCTTCTAGAACAAAACAGCACAGGCTGGGCAGCTTAACCTACAGTTCTGGAGGCTAGAAGAGTAGGACCAACGTGTCCACATGACTGGCTTCTGTGAGGCCTTTCTCTCTGGCTCGCAGAAGGTGGCATCTCATAGCATCCCTACCTGCTCTTTCTTTTGTGCATGTGCACCCCTGGTATTTCTTCATGGGTCCGAATGTCCTCCTCTTAGAGGACACCAATCAGGATGGAGTAGGGCCCCTATAAAAGGCCTCATTCTAGCTTAATCATCTTCTTAAAGTCTACCTCCAAAGATTCAGAGGTACTAGGGGTTAGAGGTTCCACATTTAATTTTTTTTTTTTTTCCCGGTACCGGGAATTGAACTCACGACCTTGCGCTTGCCAGGCAGGTGCTGTGCCGCTGAGCTAAATCCCCAGCCCCCCACATATGAATTTTGATGGGACATAGTTAAGCCCTTAACAAGAGGACAAGGATAGAGGATCCCTGCTCTTTCCAGCTTCCACTCATCGTTGATGTAGATATAGAAAAAGCATAGTTAGGTGGTGGTAAATGTGGTAGTGGTGTTATAACCCAGAGCCCCACAGTTACACGGGCAGGGAAAAATGAGCTAATGAAATTCAGGCACTCAGAATTCCCAGTCCGGTAAGATGGGGGGACATTCAGGGTATACCCTGAAAAATTTTTCCATGAATCAGTTCTTCAGAATTACTAATTTACTCTTTGCAACATGAAATAAAACATTTTTTCTTTAAAGACTATAACAAGGCGTTCACAAATCACTTAGCCTTCACCCTGTAGTATCAGGTTAGAAACAGTTAGCTACTTCTGTGTTTAACCTAGTCAAATCAAGCAGAAAATTGAGCAATTACTTGTGTTTGCTTAAATTATGTAAGTAATTAACGTAACAGCCCTCTTTGTTTTGCTTTTTGTGGATCCAATCCATGTCTGACTTAAATGGCATATGTATTTAGGTACATAACATTTGATAAGGCTATTTTGATGCCACGGTATTGACACCACTCTTTTGCTGTTAATACATTTTGGTTACACTTAAAAGAGAGAGACCCTATGAATTCTACAGCTTTTTAAAATTAGGTTTTATGTAGAACATTATGACCTCTCACCTCGTTCCCTACCCCACTTAACAACTCGAGTTTTGTTCTTTAAAAATAGCAAATGACATTTAATACCTCTTGACGTCAAAACTGAGGAAAGATGAAACAAAGACCTGAGAAACAAAATTCCAAAGAAGCAGTGTGCTTCAATTATGTCTATTCTTTTAACCCCCTTGCCAGTGCAAACTGGGGAGGATTCCCCTGGCTGATGTTTGGAATACAACTGAATGGTCTGATTCCCTTGTTCTGAGACTACAGAAAACTTAAAAGTGCTTGTACAATAACTATACTAATAAGTATACCAGAAAATAGAACATAATGTATATGATCAATATTAAATGTGCAAGTGGCTCAAACACAAAGGAAAATCATTTATAGAATGCTTTTATCATATCCAACTGTAACTCCAGCCTCCTGGCTTCTCTTCAATTGCAAAGTCCCCTGAACTGCCTACATCTGTTTCTCTATAAAAGCCTATTGGCAGCTGAGTGTGATGGCGCACGCCTGTAATCCTAGCACTCGGAAGGCTGAGGCAGGAGGATCGTTGTGAGTTCGAGGCCAGCTTGTGCTATGAAGTGAGGACAAGACCAACCTGAATTGCATAGTAAGACCCTGTCCCAAAAAGACAAAAAAAAAAAAAAAAGCCTATTGGTACCTCTTTTGATTTCACTGAGTTTCCACATGTGTCATGCCACTCTAACACAATGCACTCACTACTGACATTTTATCATTGTGCTCAATACAAGTAAAAAAAAAAAAACCTCACTCCCTCCCCCAAATCAATAGGAAGTACACTTCATCTGTTTTATTGAAGGATGGTATTTTTTCATCTTGTTTCATCTTTTTGTTTGGAGTTGAATACAGATTTTCCATTTCTACTGAATTTCTTTTCAGAATGAGAGCTCAAATGCCTCTCTGAAAACTCAGCTCCTTCAAGACTATAGTCTATTTTATTGATTTTGTAGTACTTTTCATTGAACTTAATTTATATACTTGTAGTGTAAAGTATATATTAAATTAAAAGGTACAGTAGGACAGAGACAGTAGCAACACATTTTAATGTTACACAAATGACTATGGCCAATGCTTGTTCTTCATTATCTTTTTTTTGTTTTGTTTTGTTTTGTTTTCCGGTACCAGGAATCGGAACTCACGACCTCGTGCTTGCCAGGCAGGTGCTGTGCCGCTGAGCTAAATCCCCAGCCCCTCCATTATTTTTTAGAGAGCAGCATATGACTACAGAACATAGTAGATGTGCTGGAAAGTGGCTCCTCTTCCCAGCTGTTTTGTGCCTTGAAAGGGTGCAGCCATGGCCAGTCCCCTTGGCCCATTCTCTGGGCCGCTGAGCACTGCTTCTGCTCAGGTGGCTCTGTCTGATAAAGACTCCAACCTAATCATTAAAATAGAAGGTGCGGCTGTTCACTATAGCTTCATACCTGTCTACCTACCAAACGTGAATAAGTAGAATGAAATATTCTCTAGTAAAGAGGACTAGAGTGTGTTTTTTAAATTTGTAACTAATATATGACAGGTGTACATATTTATGAGGTACAGTGTGACAACTTGATGTGTTTATACAATTTTTAGAGATCAGATTGGGGTCATCAGCATTTCCATCTACTTAAGCATTATCACTTCTTTATGCCGGGCTTTGATTATTCAAGTTTCTTAGTTTTTTTTTTTTTTAGTAGAGAAAAGAAAGGAAAGAAGCTACTTTTCCCATCCCAATAAACAAGAAACCTTTCCTTAAATTCTTGGGTCAACTATAAATCTCAAAATTCTTCTTACCTTTATTTCTTCTGCCTTTTCCCCTTCTAGTTGCTGAACAAACTCTGCCATTAACTCAGTTTTTCTTGAGTTTTTATTTATGTATTTTCTCACTATCTGTTGTTTTATTAATGCCCTCAGCACTTGCTAAACATATCTTCACAGCCAGATTTTTTTCTGGTTGCATATTCCATAATTTATTTCTTTTGTAGTTCTTATATTTTCTGATCAATATAGCTTCAGTGGTGTACAAGTTGAATAATCTCATTTTCCTTTTATTGTTATTAAAATTTCCACTGTAACGTGATATGTGCAAAATTTAAATACATTGCCAAATCAGAGGCAAGTTTCCTTCTATGATTTATATGAACATAAAAGCAGTTAAGTGTTAAGAAGTTCTTATTAAAGGCTACACTATGTTCTGTTTCTAGCATCGAATCAAGGGTTAAAAGTTTCTTTTATAGGATAACTTCATCAAGTTGGCAAACATATTTACCTATGTTCATTTTCATATGGCCTCCAGGAATTGGTAGGAAATAACAGGTCAAAAATAAGTAGGTTTGAATGGACAAATTAGTGGAATTAGGCTTTGGGAGCTGTACTGAAGTGTGAGACCCTCTTCTTCATCGCAAGCTTTGGGTGTTGATGGACTGATCTGCCCAGGCAGCACTGCTGTGGCAGCATAAGGAGGCTTGGGTTTGGCTTCTGAGGAGTGTAGGTGGAAAGCGGGCCAACACTGCTGTCAGGAAATATTACTTGGAGGCATTTAGGGAACAGTACCTTGGAGTCTCTAAAAAAAGAACTGTGAGTTAAGTACCAACGGAAGAAAAGGGGAGGATGGGCAGAAGGAAATGGGGCCACAGTTTGGGTGGGACTAGGCCCCTTACCGAGTGGTCTGGGAGGCCATGAAGCAGCCTGAGTTCACAGGTTCCACATGGGGGAAGAGGTGTGTGAAAGGCTTTGAAGAAAATACTGCTGCTCGGTGCTGATCTGACTGCAAACATTCCACCATTTAACTTGTTTTCTGCTGTTATCTTTCAGGCCTACAGTAGCAATTTAAAACCCATAAAAGTACCAATTAACATTTTATTCCATCATATTATAGCCCCTTCATCTCATTGCTCTTTTCCCATAAAGTGGCAAAACCATAGACAAATAGTTTTTTTTTTGTTTGTTTGTTTCTCACAGAAACTTCTGGGGAGCATTTTTATAGATTGGGTCAAGCGCCAAGGTTACTATGAGTTATGCAAACATAAATTAACTAAGAAAACAGATTCAAATCTTGTTTTTGAGATGGAGCATTCAAAGTGTCTAGGGCTATACCAAGTAATTTGCATTTAATTAAAAGTAAAAAAGCGTCCTGTGTGGAAAATCTGACTAAACTAAAATTCTGAGATCACTAGAGCTAACCTAGTGGCAATTTATTTAAAAACATGAAGAATTTGACAGTGCTACATTTGGGTTCTAAGAGTAAGTAATTTTCATTTCCCTTCACACATATTAGGTTAATGGAGATATGAGTCAAGGGAAAGGAAAACAATTTGCCTGAGCTATGTATAAAAGTGTTTTTCTGACATTCGACAGTTTCCTCATAACTCTGTGTGTATCATCAAATACATAAGAAAAACCCTGCTCTTGGATGCTTTTAGAGCTTCATTTTTGAGTGTTAAGATACATGAGTATCAGCTGAACATTTTCTCCTCAGTGCAAAATTAACTGTGGGTTATTAGTTTTAGTTCTTGATCAGGTAGAACTCAACATATGCCCCCTTTATGATTTTAAGAAAAACATGGAGTGTTATGTCTGAAGTAATTATCGGCAGTTTCTTAGGGTCAATGTCAGTAGTATTTGCTTAATATGGGATAAGTCACCGAAGTAGAAGACAACAGTCACTGGAATATTCAACAGTGAAATTTTGTTATTAGCAGGTACTCTTGAAGATAGTGTTCATGCAGTCAAGAGATGGGCAGAACACACTGGCAAAAATATTGCTAACTTCAGGTCTGTTTTTTCAAAAATAAGAACCCACGATCTAATAATATCTCACCTAAATGAACTATTTGATTATTCTAACCCAACTACTGTTCTTATCAACTCCTGAACATTGCTTGCTTCTACAGATTCACATTTCCTTGTAATAATACTTTTCCCCCAATTCTTTTATTGTAGCGAAATGCACAACATAAAATTATCACTATCGCCTTACCCACTTAAAATGAATAGCTTAGTAATATTAAGTACGTTAACATTGTTGCGTAACCATCACCACCATCCACTCCGTACGTCTTTCCTATCTTTCAAAACTGAAGCACTACACTCACGAAGCAGTTATTTCCCGTTCCTTAATCATACTTTTTACAAAGTATGTGTAAGTCTCCACTAGTCTCGTCACTCCCTTTACACTGTAAGCCACTTGCAGGGCGACCTCACGTATTTCTTGTACTACATACGCCAAGGGTATTTATTGTCAGGAATTTCCCAAGTACTTTGCGAATATTACCTCACACCATTATTCATCTTCGTACGTGCAGCAGCGCCCAGCATGTGCTTCGCTCGTGGGAGATACAAACTATCTGTGCAGTGAATTTCGGTACCACCTAAACATTTCCCAGCGGTTGTAAATTACCAAAGGAGAAAGTTACCTCGGGAAAATGCCTTCGGGCATAATCTGACCCGAGGGCGGAAGTTTGAAGAAATCCTTTATTTTAGTCACATTTAGGCCAGGGTATTAACAAGGTAGGCTAAGAAGGAAGTTATAGCTAAATGATGGAGTATATAGGAAGTGACAACACAGCTAAGGTCTTTTCTCTACGCATCCGGTCAACTCCACAAGACTCTGGCAGTGAAGACCCGCACCGGGCGTGGGGGCGGGGCGGGGCTCGGAGATAAGTGGGTTCCTTCGGGGGCGGAGCTTCGAGGGAGGGCGGGGTCCGGAGATAGGTGGGTTCCCTCAGAGGGCGGAGCTTCGAGGGAGGGCGGGGTCCGGAGATAGGTGGGTTCCCTCAGAGGGCGGGGCTTCGAGGGAGGGCGGGGCTGGCCGTCCGGGGCGGGGCGGGGC
>NW_004955441.1:4348738-4459981 GCF_000276665.1 Chinchilla lanigera | reverse complement strand
CGGCCTGGGCCGGCGCAGGCGCCTCCCCGCCCTCCTTCCTTCCGCCTCCTCCCGCGCTCGCGATTTAAACCCGGGTGCCCCCGCCCCGCCCGCCGCGCCCCCTTCCAACGGGGCTGGGTGCGCGGGATCTCAGCGGGGGAGGCTGGACCCCTCCGGGCAGGGGAGCCATTCGTTGGTCCAGCTCGCACATCCAGTCTTCGCGCTGAGTAGCAGCAGGACTGGACATTGCCCCTCTCCAGGAGCGCACGACCAGGATGGGGCGTAGATTAGTAAACATATTTGTAGGAGCGTGATAAGCGCTTTCACGGGTACGGGAGATTTGAAAGAGGACATCTCGGGCAGAGTCAGGGAAGATTTCACAGAAGTTACTTGCAAATTGAATCCTGGTGGATGAGTAGGAAGTTTGGCGGGTGAAGAAAGGTCGGGCGTTTTAGGTCGAGAATGTAGCATGTGCAAAGGGACCGACGTGTGAGGCCACGTTGAGGCCGCAGGAATCCCCGCTCCCAGCCCGGGTGGAGTGCAAGCCACCGCAGAGACGAAAACGAAGGGCTGCAGTTGTTAATGGCAAGGGTCTCAGTGTGGCGGGAAGATAGGTACAGATCATAGGTTCACATAAGTGGTTGATTTCAGTGATTGGAAATTCACAGGATTTCTGAGAGCTGGAGGAGGAAAGGGGCGGTGTTTCTGAGAGCGTTTATTTCACCACCCGAGCCCCAGTTATAATTTGGCTACATAAAGGTGGTAATTATATAGCACGGTTTTACCCCAAAAGATGAGAAGAAATGGTTGGAGGGAATGTGAGCGGCCTGTATTTGTGGGAGGAGAGGAGCCCCCGGAGAGGCTGAGAGTAAAATGAATGAAGGGATGGGTAGGATGGGTGGTCAGGGTGTTAGTGGAACGGACATTTAGAGGTGAGGGGATAGGTCTTGTTAAGAGGTGTAGGGATCCATGAGCATAGAAAGAGTCCTCCGTTATGGCATTCCCATTTCCCCTGTGAGCCAGGAGATTTATTAGGAAGAAGGAAGGGAGCTGGGGAAGGGGGAGTTGGGGTCTGTAGACGTGGCTGAGAAGCTGAGCTGGGGACCCTCTCTTCTTATTGCTGTCTCTCCACTGTGCCCTGCCCAGGTATAGAGGAAGGGGACGTTTGTGATTGGATTTTATATACATAGATAAGTATGCAGTTGATAGTAAAAGATAACACTTTTGAAAGTGATTTCCCAAAGAGAAGAGAGTTTCATCTACATGTAGATTTATATGCGCTAAATCACTAAGACTTAGGAGACATTCTGGATTTAAACGTTATGTTTGAACTGGGCGCAGTGGTGTATGCCTGTAATCTTCGCTCTCCGGAGGCTAAGGCAGGAGGATAGTTGCGAGTTTGAGACCAGCCAAGGCCAGCCCGAACTGCATAGTGAGACCCTGTCTCAACAAGACAAAAACAAAACAAAACAAAACAAAACACTCTTTATAAGAGTAATTTACTTAAAACAGGCTTGTACATAGATAGTTAAGGGTTCCCTATTTTTGTTTTGCCTGGACTCTTGGAAAGTATTTTAATTTTTGCTTAAACCTCCGGTTGTTGTAAAATTTAAAATACTGTTCTTGAGAATGATTTTCAGTAGGTGATATGTTGGTGGCATGCATGTCTCTTGATTTCTGGTGTGTAAGACGTCTCTTCCAAGATCTGGGCCTGGTCCCCACTGTCCTTTCCTCCTCTCCGTTGCATACATTTGCTCACCTGCTCAGTAGAGTCCATTCCAGTTCTTTTCAGTAGTGAGAGTTGAGAGTTCTTGACAGTTTTTTTTTTACTTAGACACTTGCCTTGCCTGAGGGCGCTGTATTTAACTTCTTTGAGCCCCAGTGTTAGTTTTGCTAAATACAAAAGGCGTACACTGAGGTATTGTGCACATTCATCTTTGGCAGGACTTTGACCTTCTTGGAAAAGAGCTGTCATATCTATTGGTTATGACTGGTTGTAATACTTCACGATAAGAATGAAGGCAGTTCATGCTGGAAAATTCTAGAAATCTTCCACTAAAGTTGGGACTGTGTCCTTCCAACTACAGTTGTTCTGACCTTGGTGGCAATAGATGATTGTCAGTTGCCTTTAACTTCCTTAGAAGATCAAACTCACCCGCTGGTCACTTGTAGGTGAGATATTTTATTCCACTTGTCCTTTCTTATAGCCTCATTTAAGAAGGAGCCAACACCCCTCTCCCCGCAGGTTCTTGACTCTCTAGAATATCTTTCTCTAGCTCCTGATCAGGGATAGGTATGTAGCCTGCTGTTCAGTGTTTGAAAGTTTATAGCCAGAGAGATGTGGGCCAGAAGCCCAGCAGCTGGCAATCCAGAGATGTTCTGGTTAGTTGGCACTGGAGGAGGTGGGGTTCCAGCGGAGAGGAGAGGACGGGCGTGAACCCTGCATATGGGCACTTTGCTGGGTAAACCGCCCAGTTTTTAGAGGTTGTTGGGCTCACGTTTTCCTTGAGATAATGTGCATTCCAAGGCTAAATTTCACTTAGGGTGTTAGGCTTTTGGCAGCTGCCCTCCTCTAGCTTTTGCCCTTTAGCACCAAATCCCTATTCATGAAATCAAGGGTTGCTACTGCATTCTTAAACTGCCATTCTACTAGTTTTTGTACTTCAGTTAACTTACATGCTTTGGAAGAAGGTCCATCCAGGTATTTAATGACTTACTCATGATTAGATGCTCATGATTAGGTACTTACTCATGACTTACTCGTGTTATAAATATTCGTTTTTTTTTTTTTTCTTCCATGCTGTCTTTGTGTCTTTTTCTAGTCAGTAAAGTAGCTCAAATATGTGGAGTTTAACTTACCCTAATTGACATTCATTTCATTTATATCTCTAAACTCTGAACTTTCTTGTTTTTTCATAAGATTTCTGTTTTACTATGCTGATTATTACTTGGGTACCAAATCTGCATTTTGGTTTGAAGTTGGAGATGGCTGTCCTAGTCTGGTGTAGCTTGGGATTCTTCTTGTTATAGCTCATCTGAATGGATGCTGACAGTAATGGAGCTGGAAGAAATGCCTGCTTGTAATCCAGGCCTCATTTAGGACAGCTGGTACCCAGAGAGGTTGAGGGACTTAACCAAAGGGTCATTGATTGAGAAGGAGTGGAGATGAGAATTTGTTTCTCGAATCCTAGCCCAAGGGCCTTTTCATGTCACCCCATCGCCTCCCCAACATGCTATTTGACCATAAAGTGGAGTAACTGCCTTGGGTATGGCCTGTGTGCATTTTATGTGAGTTCCCTCCTTCCCCCTTCGTAGTCTTACTGCTTAACTTACGCTATTGCAAATTCGATATTAAATCCTGATCTCACATTGAGATTGAGTTCGTCCTCTGAAAAGATAGCAAGTTTTGGTTAGAGAGGGATGATTCACCTTATGAAATGTTCTTTGTGTTTGTTTACAGAAGAAAAATAATTGTGGTAAACAGTGCATTTTGTCCCTGTCTGGCCAAGGAAACATTGCTTAACTTCCCTGAGCTTTAATCACTTTATCTGAAAAATGGGACTAATAATAATCTGTAAAATGGGAATAATCCCCCTGCTAACATTTTTGAGGATTAAATGAATATGTGTGAACTGTTTGATATGGTGCCTGGCACGTAGCACGATGGGAGTGTTAGCAGCTGAGTTTGGGAGAGTTTTCTGTAGTCCTTCGCTTTCCATCAGGACTTGTCAGCCCAGTTATGTGATTTTTCAGTTAGTCTCACTAGGAGACGCTACGTTATGATGTTTTTCTGAGAAGCAACGTTCCTTCTCTTTTTTCCTTTGTTTTTGCTTCCGTAGTGAGTGTTCTTCTTTTGCTGTAATACCAGATATTTGTTTAAGAAAAGATGTGGCATATGAATTTTCACTGATTATAGTTTTCTTCTTTTTCAGGATCTGGAATGCCCTGACAGATAATTTTGGAAATGTCATGCCTGTAGACTGGAAGTCATCCCATACTAGGACTCTACATTTGCTTACTCTGAACCTCTCAGAAAAAGGGGTAAGTTGAACCAGTAGTTTCTGCATGACTGGTGTTGACAGTGGAAGCAGAACAGTGGCGTTTCTGTTCGGCACACATTCATTGAGTTGCCGCGCTTTCCCCGCACGGGCCGTCTTGGCTGCACTGCTGTTTCTCTGCTAGTGCAGTCGTCCGGCTTCATCTCAGCACATGTCTACTCTGTGTGCTCAGCTGTTCCCATCGCCTGGGAAAATGTGGGCACCAAAGATCTCCTTTTCTTCCTATTTACATAACATTGGCGTGCTGAGAACACTCACTGAGAATCCCAGCCTTTGCCCTTGTGTACTGAGGGTATTGGAATATCAACATAGAGTTCACTTACTGGTGAATTTAGTGACTTGCTGGACGTGACCTGTTGTCCAAAGAGCACGTATTTCGGTGAATATTGAGGAATCATTAAAAGACATTTCAGTTCCTGGCTTTTTAATGTATGCATGGCTAACTCATCCTGCTTGAGGCTCCTGCATATATCCTGGTATTGTTAGGTGAAGATGCCTGGGTAAGAAGTGTGAGACAAGATAGGATGGCTAGGGGGCCAGAGAAGGGGAGAGAATTGCTTCAAGTGGAAATCATAGTGCTAAATTTGCTTAAGCTGTTGAGAAGCATAGCCAAATGATGTAAATTTTAGGGCCAGACTGTTTAAGCCCCTTAGCAAATAACACTGTAAGCTCATGTCAGATTATCTGGCGTGCTCTATAGTTCATTAAGTGTGTGTGATTACTGAGAGTCTAAGGCAGTAGGGCTGTAAGGATTTTAAATAGTATTGTTAATGTTTTGAGAACTATGACTCAGAAGAGCCTGCTGCTTTCATTTTCTAATGGAACAGAATTCTGACTGTTTCCCAGTGTTACAGTATGTGGAGTGTTACTGTTTGTTCCTGCCTTTAATCTCATTAAAGCTTTTCAGATTGACCAGGCATGCATTCAGTGGAAAAGAACAAAACAAAATATGTTGTGCTCTGTCTTCTATTTATTTAGGTCCTGGGCTATCATTGTTGGCTTCGTTTAAGTTCCCTTCCCTTTCTGAAGCTTCCTATTACCGCTTTTAGCCTTTGCTGATCTCATGGAATTATACAATTTTAGAGTTGGAAGGGACTTTAAAGAACATGTAATCCAGCCTCACTTGGCGGGGAGGGATCCCCACCTACAGCCTCCCAGACAGATGGTCACTTAGCCTTGCCTGAATCCTTCCACCCTTCTGTGTGGAAGTTGCCAACACCGGAGGGGATACGAACTTTTAAAGGACTTGTTATCTGTCCTACAGAATTTAACCCTGTTGCCTCATGGGTACTAATTCCCACAGCCCTTTTTCATGTTTCTGTAAAATCATTAGTGTTTTTCATGAATCATGCTTTCTGGGTTTGTCATTAGACTGACTTCCCAGCAGATATCTCTGTATTTGTCTCTTTAATAACTACCACAGTACCTGGCACTGGGTGAGTACTGAGACCCGTGTTTGTTTTGTGATACTGAGCGCGAGATAACTTCATCAGTGTGGCTGTCAGTCAGAGATCACGATGGAAGGTCTTTTTTTTTTTTTTAATATTTTTTATATTATTTAAAACAGTGCTGAATCCATAAGAGTCAGCTAATGAATACTTTTTTGTTTGACATATTAGAAAATAGCATAGAAAAGTCTTTATGGTTTCAAAGAGAAGTGCATTAGCAGTACAAATGGGCCCTCCAATCCAATTTCATTGAATAAAATGTGAGTCTTGTTATTGTTCTTAGATTGCATCTTGGGAGGTGGAGCTGTACTTCGAATGTGGTTTTCAATGCTAGAGGCATGAATGGTGCTGCCAAGGTAGTGATTAGTAAAGACTTAACTTACTACTAGTAAGGGTAAAAGCTTCACCTAGAATAAGTCTGCAAATTAAAGCAAGCAGGCGATCATTCATCTATCTTATTAATCAGTCAATCAGTCAATCACCTGTCTATCCTAAAATGGCTATTGTGGTGATGAACAGAACTGAAATTAGTCTATTTCTTAAGGAGAATTAATAGGCAACAAGGTCTATGTAAGAAGCAACCATGTCACTCAATGGAGGGGTGCATAATTTAAAAATATTTTTTAACCTGAGAATATTTTTATTTACTGCTGTTAACTGGCTGTTCTGTTCTTTCCATGACGACGCTGTGTACACTTTACCTTTTGGAAGCATTGTTTAGATTACCAGAGCTGTCAAGCAGGGTCTGGAGGAAATTTTTTCTTGACAATAGGAGATTTATTTACTTAGCTTTTGCATTAGGATGAGAAAAACCTTGAGTTTGGGAGAATTCAGTGCTTTGTTTTCTTTGTTTGTTGTTATTGAAGGTTAAGATGCACTTTTCTAACTTGCTGGGTCTTTTCTAGAATAAGGCAGTCGGGGCATTTCAGACTCCTGCATGAGCTCGTGGTTCCCACTTGATGTGTCCGTCTGCAGTTTCATGCAGGGAAACAGGCCCACCAGCTCTTGTGTCTGAGCCGGGCATAGTAAGGAGTGATGGGAACTCTTGGCACAAAGAGGGCACGTTTACCCTAATGGGAGAATGAGTGATAATCCCCATGACAGCCAAGGGTAGTTACCAAAGCCTGAGAGGGATGCTAGCGCATGGCATATGCCATCTCCGTGGGGAGTGGGCTTGGCTGCCTCTCTGGAACTATCTTAGATCACTACTGCTGTTGTTGTGGAAATTTATTATACTAGTTTATTATATTACTGTTATATCTTGGACTTCTTTGAAATCTGGTACAATTCTTGCATATGCTTCTATTTCATTTGTGAGGCAACAGCTCCTGTACGTCTTCCTCCTTCTACACACACCACTTCTAGGAGAGAGACTTCATGAACTGTATCTGTACATCTTTATAAGACACAGGAAGAATGTCTTCCTTAGGAGTTATTTCAAATTAAAACTTTATTTATAAACCAGAAGGGGAAAATAAGACAAAACTATGTTGTTCAAGGCACAGATCTGAGACGTGGGAGGGCAGACGGGTTTGGAGTGCAGGGATCAGTGACCAAAGTTGTCAGGTGCACCCCAAGCCATCCTTATCATCACAGTGTGACGCTTTTTTCAACTTAGCTTCTTGAAATCCAACATTGCCTCATGAAGAGCCTTGTCTCTTGATCTTTCTTATTAAATTAGTAAAGAAAAAACGGTCGTAATTTTAAAAGCAGCCTAGAACCATAGGCTTTAGATGAACAGGCAGGCTCTGTGCCACTGACTTTGCCCTTGAGTTTTAGTTACAGCAGGCAGCCACTTCTAACTGCCTCAGCTGCCGCTTCTAGCAGAGCACCTGCTTATTTTACTTTCATTTTTAAATTTTAGACTGTATCCATTGACCCAAAGCTTGCAGATTTAGCTGTCCTACAGTTCTCTAGCCTCTAAGTCTAACCTTCACACAAATCTTCCCTATCTCCCAATGTAATCGTATCAAAATCCTTGGTGAGGGGCTGGGGATTTAGCTCAGCGGCAAAAGCGCCTGCCTGGCATGCGCAAGGTCGTGAGTTCGGTTCCCGGTACTGGAGAAAAACAAACAAACAAACAAAAAAAACAACAACAAAATCCTTGGTGAATTGGTCATCATTTCTACTATTTAAATACTCACGGCAAACTCATTTTGGTATATTATTTACTTCCAATACAATTTTTGTCTCTTGCCTAGGGTAATGATACTTACCTTTTTTATGGGTTGTTTAGTTAATAACTAGCTCACCAGTCTTGTAGTAAATGGAATCTACTGGGTTAACAGTTTCTCTGCTGTTTGCCGTGCCTTTCTTGATGCCTTGTGCAGTAAGTTCTAATCTGAACTAGTTGCTCTCAGTTTAGCTTCGCAGCTGTGATTCTAGGATGTTTACTTCCTCTGTCCTTACAGGAATTCCCTTCACTTGTCTTTTTTATTGTTAGATCCTGTGTCTTCTTCCTTTTCATTTTCTAGCAGGCCACGGTTCCTTCCCTTTCCCTCTCATTGGCAGTTTCTTACACCCTGTTGTCTGTTCACCCTTGAACTTCACCTGCTCCTCTCCCAGGAACTTGGGAGGTGGTAGGGACCCGCAGCTCTTCCATTGGGTCCTCAGTTTTAGATACATCCTTGGTGCTAATAAATAAATTAATTTTCACAGATGAAGCGTATTACTTTAATTACAGTAGATGTAATATATTTATATACAGGTTGAATAGCTCTTATGAGAAATTCTTTAGAAGTGTTTTAAATTCTGAGTGGTTTTGGATTCTGGAATATTTGCATGTAATAATAAAATATCTTGAGATGGAACTCAAGTCTAGACGTAGACTTTATCTTTCATATACACCAAGTATACCTAGTCTGGCAGTAATTTATGCAGTGTTTTAGTGCACCTGTGTTCTAAGTGTGACCTGTCACGTGAGGTCAGGTGTGGAATTTTCCACTTGTACTGTCATGTCAATGCTCAAAAAGTTTTAGATTTAAGATTTTCAGATTAAATTTGCTTAATCTGTAATATAATATATTATTCTTTTATATACCATGAAATGGAATGACCTGGTTTCTTCTTACATAATCCTTGTTGCCCGCTTGTTCTGCAAGAACTCAATGTGTACTGATCCTTCCCAAGAAATAGATTTCTTATTTCAGTTCTGCTCTCACTAGAATAGTCATGTCATGATAGATAGATAGAGAGATAGAGAGATAGATGATAGATTGATGATCACTTATCCACTTGAATCTGCTAAGTTTTTCCCCGTCAGACTTTTATAATTGGTATTGGTACTGAATTGTAAGCGTTAGGACGGGAGCTGTTTTATTGGTGTGCGCAAGGTTAAGGGTAACCAACTAGGCATGGCTGAATACTCCAGAGATGGCAGCAGCCTGTAGCACTTGACCGTCCCGGACATGAATAGGTAGGGAGAGGGAGAAGTTTTTAGAACCTAGAGAGATTAGCTGTGGGGAGAGGTCTGCTTGACGAGAGCTGTGGCCTTTGGTAAAGAGCCAGAGGCGACAAATGGCAGTCTGGCAGGGAGGAAGGTACCAGGGCAAGTGCCAGCCCTCACCCTCTCACCTTGCAGTCTCCCCGTGTCTGCCAGCGCCGTGTAACTCAGCTGAAGCCAGAGGTCAAGGGCACCCTTTGATGTGGTCCATAGGGTCAGGCTCATGGGCACCGAGTGTGGGAGAGAACGTGGGTGAGGTGGTTGGAGACTTTCCGACACAGTTAGGTTTGAAGATGTTTTGGAATCTAGAGATACTCTTTTGGGAAGAAGAGATGTTCCACTGGAAGGGCTGCGACCCTCCTGGATTGATCCTGTCTGCCAGGATGTTAATTACGTATCTGTTACTCTGAATGTTATCCAGTTACTCACTTTACGTTTTCTGTGTACGTTTAACACACCGATCTTGCCTCTGGATTCTTAATCTAGCATTGCTAAGCCTGCCTATTTTCTCCCTTCTATTTGTTCTAAATTCTGTTTTTACCTGAATAGTATCTTTTTTTCCCCTCAATAACTTGTCAGCTTTTGTAGTGTTCTTACAGGGAAAAAAATAGCTAAGTATGTGTCTGTGTGAGGCCATAGGGATGTAAACATAACTTTTAGCACTTTGGAATTTGTTCTGACTGGTTCTTTCTGCTTGGGATGACTATGTAAAGTGTTACACACCTGGTCCAGAGTGATCAATAACTTCTCCTTTTCAAGGAATATCTCTCCACATGTGCTTTTTACTGCCTTCTCGTTTACCCAGAGCTGCTCACTTTGTTTTTGTCAAAGTGTCCTACCTTTAATCATGGGTGTTTTTTCTTTTAGATAAGCGAAGGTTTGCTCTTTGACACATCGGATGATGAGGAGCTGAGAGAGCAGTTGGATATGCATTCAATCATCGTCTCTTGTGTTAATGAGGAGCCCTTGTTCACGGCAGACCAGGTATCAAGATAGTCTTCATCAATGCTAGGAGAGCAGAATATAGAGCTGAGAACCATTGCATACTGATATGTCAGAATTTACTTATTTTTCTTACATTGTGTAGATATATAGCTTTATCATTTAACTCTTCCACTGAAGAAAAGAAGAAAGTATATGTTGTCTGATGGTGAAATTTTGTTAATTGGGTAGATTTTTAATGTAGGCATTATTAAAGAGTACAAGTTACTAAGGGAGGTGTATTTCTTAAAGCAAAATCACAAAAATATTGGGAATTTCCTACTTTCTTTAGATTTACCTAAACATGGGTAAATATGTGTAATATATCTGTATAGAAATAGATCTTTATTTATTTTATTTCAAACTCTGGGTAAGAAACACTCATATGTATTAGATGTACCTTTTATGTGCCCCAGAAAGAAGCGAGCATTATTCCTGTGGAATGCTCTAATAATGTCAGCCCTGTATTCACTGGAAACCAGTTGAATCAGCTTTCTCATTTTTTGAATACTCCTCCCACCTCTGTTGCATTGTCAAAATGGGAGGCCAGAACTTCTTCCTGAAATAAAATGTTCCTCGCTACTGGGACGGAATTCTACCACCCTCTATTTTTAGGCTAGAAAGATGAGGTCAGTAGGAGATACATCATGGCAAGGTTGGGAAGAGGATATCAAAGATGTACATTAATATGTGTCATTTTGATACTCTTTGTCGTATTTGTGGTTGGATTACTTTAGGCTGGGAAAGAGTATGGCGCTTAAAAAAGCTAAGTTGCAATGGGTAAGAGGGCTGTTGTGAGGTAGAACTTGATACTCCAAAGCTGTGACCATAGGCATTCACGTTTGATCCCCTAGAAATCTGCCTGAGTACCAAAACCCACCCTTGTTTCTAAAACTTAGAGAAACAGATTCTGTAGCTTCCTTGAATGTCTCATTGTCCTGTTTACAGTGCCTGTGTTGGGCAATTTTTTTCTAATTAACATAATCCTGCCACCTTCAGATATAGTTTTGTTTTTCCTCAGTAGAAGTGCTACCTCAGGCTTGCGTATTTACAAAGCATGTTAATGTGATACTGTACAATTTCACTGAATTGTATTCTCTTCAATAGTTTTTTCTTAATCCGTAAATCCTTTTTTCAAAATAATTGAGTAACTTTCTGGCTTTCCTTTAAAGTTTTGTTGAGTTCCATTTTTTTTTCCCACTTTTAGAATCTGAAACAGGTCAAGATGCAGTTGTAAAGTTTGAGCCATGTTTATGACAGAATGTCATTGTTTGAAAGGCAGATGTATTTATGAAATTTTCCTGCTTCTTGGAGTTTTTCTTTTCTTTCTCATTCTATACTTTAAGTAATTTTAAAATATTCCTTTGTCTTTGAATTACTGTATAAAATTTTTTCTGCCGTTAAAGGAAAATTTTGCTGTCAGAGAGGTAATCTCTTGTTTTATGTATACGGTTTTATGCTAGTGTAGTTTCAGAATTTTACATCAGAGTTTTGATGAAATAGCTTTAGACTGAGCATGTGCATAATGGTGTATGGTGAGTTTTCTTCTTTTGACTATAAACTTATCTGACTGTTTTGTAGCACTATTTCTCAGACATCGCAATATCTAGTAGGCGCTGCTAGATCATGAGAAACATACTAAAGTGTATTCGGTTTAATTCTGTTTTTAGTGTGTTGCACATTTTCTGTGATAGAAGCCCTGTTTACTTTTAAAAAATCAAAAGTTTGAGTACTCTGAATATTTCCTCCTGCACACTGTTGGTTAATGAGAATTCAGTGCACTTCTACTCTGATTACCTCAGGTGAGCGCCGTATTACTGACAAGTCATTTTTCCCCTCCATGTCTGATTCACACCACTGTGTTTTGGAAGGTTATTGAAGAAATTGAAGAGATGATGCAGGAATCGCCAGACCCAGAAGATGATGAAACGCCTTCACAGTCAGATCGGCTTTCCATGCTGTCCCAGGAGATTCAAACTCTTACGAGGTCTAGTACAAGCAGCTACGAAGAGAGTAAGAGACCGTCCTTATATCAGTGCTCGTTGTGCTTTTTGTCCATTTCAGATGTGGATGCGGCCATCTCCAGAGAGCTGTGATGCTCACAGGATCATTGCCCAAGGACTGTGTTGTGTTTATCCCTGTGCTAGTTTGCTGGGGCCTCTGCAGCAAAGTACTACATATTGGGTGGCTTGGACAGTTGACACCCATTTCTTCCCAGTGCTGTGGGCCAGAAGCCCATGTTTAAGCTGGCAGCAGGCGTGGTTTCTTCTGAGGCCTCTGCCCCTGGCTTGTAGGTGGCCATATTTTCCCTGTGTCTTCTCATGGACTTCCTTCTACATAATGTCTTTTTCCAATTGCCTCTTCTCATACGAACACCAGTCATTTTCCATTAGGCGCCAGCCTAGTATCTTGTTTTGCATAGCATTCCATTCCGAGGTACAGTCATACCTTGGTACTTGACTGCTTTGAAACTCACTGAATTTGGTACCTGACTCACTTTTACACAAAAATTTTGTCCTGGTAAATGTTGCTTGTTTGGTACTCGATGTTCAAATTAGAACTCATCAGCATCCATTGCCTCTTGGCTTGCTTACCTTTGCAGCCAAAAAAATCTGTTTGGTACTAGTTTTTGGTATACTCATCATGCGTCCTAGTACCAGTGAACTACAAGTGTTAGGGTACCACCGTGCTGGGAGTTACGGCTTCAACATATGCATTTTTGGGGGAGACATAGTTCATCCCATAACAAAATAATAATCAGTAATTCCTGTCTTTATACATAGTTGTTTTTGGTGTAGAGATGAAGAATTTTGGGAATCAAAATTGTGCTTGAATTAGATCTGTTTGACATCCTTAAGAGTAATGAACTATAGAAAACATATACTTGATGACTGTGAAAAGTTTCCAAATACCTACAGCCACCATGTGAATCGTCTGAGACTGGTGTCCAGGCATGCATCTAATCTTCGCCATGTGAGTGTTTCTCTCTCTCCCTAGACAGTGATGGAGTCCTGTCTGCCTAACTCGCATTGTCGCCTGGTATTACATTATGGGAAGACCGGAGATCATCTTTGGGTTGTGTGACTTCCTTTTAACATATGGAAGGTCCTTCTGATGGTCTTTTCCTGCATGCTGCTGTGGATATTTACTTAGCATTGTTAGAGTCCTGATATCTGATAAGATACAAACACTCCATATTAGTTTTCTGGGACTGCCGTAACAAGTACCATACACTGAGGACATAAGCCATGGGAACTCATATTCTCTCAATTCTGGAGCCAGGAATCCGAGACCAAAGTGCTAACGTACTTGTTTTCTGGCAAGGCCTCTCTTTGGCTTGTGGACTGTTCTCTGCTATGTTTTTACACGCTCTTCCTCTGTATGTCCTGTCTTGGTCTCTTGAGTTTATAAGGACAGCCAGTCACACCAGATCAGAACCCAGCCTGATGTCCTCATGTTAATATGATTACCCCATAAACACTTATCTTCACCTCATAGTCACGTCGGAGGTCCTGGGGATGAGACTTTACCAGTGTCCCGTCTCTCACATGAGAGGGAGTGCTGGGAAAAAACGAAAATGAGCTTGCAGGAAATACTGTTCCTTTTCATCTTCTCAGTTGTCAATCAAATCCACACACTGAGGCATGTGTGATTAAATGTGTGCTTAGTTTAATTCTTTCAGATCGACTCCTCCTCTCTCCGGGAATGTCCCAGAACCCTGTGAAATTGCTCAGCATTTCTCCTCAGCAGGTAGTTTCTGTACAACCCCTCAGCTTTTGTGTGCATTACTGTCCATGTGTGAACTTTCTCAGCCTTGACTGGAGTAAGTACTACTCATGGGGTGCTTGATTTATGCAAGTAAAAAGTTTTGTTACGCTTTTCCCTCAGCCAGCGGAGAAGTGACTTTGCCCACTAACCCTCGCTCTCCCCAGGGCCTGCCACACACTCTCCCTGGGAGTTTGAGGCCTCAGAGAAGATCAGGAGCAGTTTAATTGCTTGGAGTATGGTTTTTGTTTCACACAGAACACACACTGTGGTGCTGCTTGGGCGCACTTTTGTCTTAGTGTCTGCTGAACTTGTTTTGGTCACAGGGGTGAAAAGGCTGTCCGTGTCTGAGTTAAATGAGCTCCTGGAAGAAATTGAGACTGCCATTAAGGAGTACTCCGAGGAACTGGTGCAGCAGTTGGCTCTGCGGGATGAACTGGAGTTTGAAAAGGAAGTAAAAAACAGCTTTATTTCTGTCCTTATTGAAGTGCAGAACAAACAGAAAGAGCACAAAGAAACGGCCAAAAAGAAAAAGAAACTAAAAAATGGCGGTTCTCAGAATGGGAAGAACGAGAGAAGTCATATGCCGGGCACAGTAAGTGATGTTTTGCAGGCGGTACCGATGCTGGAGACAAGTGCTCAGCACACCTGGCCGGCGGCAGGGCTGGCAGGTCACACCCGTGTGAGTGTCGCGTCTCCCAGCATGGCGCAGCAGCATTTCTCCCAGAATGTGCTCTCCGTGGTTTCTTCAGCAAGGTGGTTCTTGATGGTGCTTGTAACGGCTGTGGGGCGGGGGGCATAATTGAACACGGAAATGTTTAGGAGGGGAGAGGGGGGAAGGTAGCAGGGGAGAGAGAATGTCTTAAAAGAAGCGTGACCATCTCTAATGCATCAGAATGTGAATGGTGGTTATATTTGGCTGGTGGGTTTATGAATGGTTTTATTTTTTTGTGTATGGATTGTGTGATAAATTAAAAAGGAATCTAGCGGTAGCGCAACTGTCTTGAGCCTCAGTCACTGACATACAGAAAAGGTCCCTCTTGATTTCAAGGTTAGGACCCAAAGGTGGTAGTGGCTGTGTGTGACAGGCACCTGGTTGACCTGCAGACCAGAATACTACTGACTGATGAAAACACATTAGGATATTTGAAACTTTGACCAGAGTGTTTTGTTTTCTGTTTTATCTTTTCTCTCAAATGGTCCTGTTAATTTACCTGATTAAATATTACTATGAACCTTAACTGTGGGTTATATGAGATGCATTTCCTATTAATTTGATAGCTGTCACAGTTCTGTGATCACTTGCGGCTTCCTGTACATTTCTACCTTTTTTTATGTGTGAAAGAAATGTTTAATTTTTAGGGTACAGTGGTTGTGTAAAGGGATCCATTTTTCTAAAGGAGATATACGTATTTCTTCATTTATAACGCTGATAGCATGGTAATACATAATCACATGAAATTATGGCTTAAAGAATATAAATTATCTTTTCTAGAGAAGTAGGTCTCATTGATGAGGTGCTGGTGGAACTTCAGGAAGCAAATACATTCTCTGGACCCCTGAGCAGTGGTTAACACAAGCTGAAAAGATCTTGCCATACAGCCATTTATAATGCTGCTAACCTGGAATAAATTCATATTTTGCTCATGTAATGTTCATCTATATGTAGTCAGAAAGGACAGAGCTTATCAATTGAAAAAGTGCTCATATTTTATTTTTAAGAAATGGCAATATTGATTGAAAAGGTGTGTGTTTAGTCCTTTCTGGAGACTGCTTTGGAGAAAAAATTGTTTGGATGTCCAGTTCTGAGAAGTTTCCTTTAAAATATCAAGGACAGTATTTTGCTGTGCATCTCATATTTTTTAAAAATCGCACTTTTTAAATTGCTTTCTTAATATGAGTAGGATTAAATAAAATGCTTAGTGAAAAAGTTATAATATGGTTGGCAACTTCTGCATATCTGCTTTTAGGGATTACATGTAAAATCCTCTATTTATTGGTGTTAACACTTGGCTGAGAATAAATTTATGCCTCCAGGGGTGTGAAGGCTTCTTTTTGTAATACCCGTATAAACACGGTTAGAGTAGATCCGTTGTGTCATTTTACATGGTGTCTCTATTGGGAAATGGATTTGGCAAGGTAGCATTTAGGTCATATTTGAACCGTGATTAGTCTTGAAATAGACTCTTAAACACTAAGTCTTTTCACAGTATTTGAACTTGTAAAGTCACTTCTTGAATTCTGATCTAATATTCGTGTCAGAACTTTAATTAGGACAGCAGTGGCCTGGCTCAGGTTCTGGTACTTTTTCCTGTGTCTTTTTTTAGCTGAAAATGCCAGAGAATGACCGTGCCATCTGTGACACAAACAGCGTGAGTCCTGTCAATTTTTGAAGACAGATACAGAAGAACCCTAAAGTGACATGGCTAGTGGAATAAACAGATTTCACAAAGTATTACCTTCCAAACCATTTACATAATGTACTTTTTTGACAAGGCCAGATCTCTGTGGGCTAACTATCATCAGTGATGCAAATTTTTAAAAATGGTGACCTTCTAATAGATTTCATGTGTTGCCTGTTTTTCTAATATCAGTCACTTTTTTCTTTGGATCAGAGGTATTTTTGAGATAGCGGAGCTTGAGCTTGTCCTTGAGCATGGAATAGCTTCCTTTCATTTTTCTTCAAGCGTGTTTTTTCGAAACAGTACATCCATTTACTTGTATAATATTTTATCCATAATTGCTAGCTTGTTCTCTTTGGGCCACAGATAGGCTAGTGAAATATCTGGTTGGGAATAGAGCAGAGTTAATTTTAGAGATGTGTTTTGTTTCAAACATTTATTGCAGTTGAGAAAAAGTAGGGCATATAGGAATGCTATTTAGAGCTTCAGAATATTTCACTAAAACCTGAAAATACCTTAAAGAAAGTAGAGTAGCTTAATAAAAGTGAAATGCCAGGTGTGGTGGCACATGCCTGTAATCCCAGCGCTCAGGAGGCTGAGGCAGGAGGATTGCTGTGAGTTTGAGGCCAGCCTGAACTGCATAGTGAAACCTTGTCTTAAAAAGACAAGAAAAAAAAAAAAAGAAATGTTATCTTGAATTGACTTTAACTTTTTAAAATAACTATGTTTTATATTGAGTAAGATAAAACAATGGTCATTCATTCATCAGATATTTGTGAAGTCTGCCTTGTGCCAGGCACTGTTCAAGACACCGTGGCAAAGAAAATAGATAAAGCAGTTTCCCTTTTGGTGCATCATTCTTTTTTTTGTCCCCACGGTCAGTAGCGTGGCTGTCAGGGTAAGGTGGTCGGTAGTGTAGCTGTCAGGGAGTTGTTTTAGACAGGGTGGTCACTATTCCACCGCTACTTCTGATTGGTAAGGGACACTTTCCAGTCCCTTTCCACCTCCCAGTTTGGAAGGAGGTAGAGGAACTTTGGGTTAGGGCTGTGTTGGGATCCTAGTCCTGCCAGTGGGTACAGGAACCTTTGCGTTCTGGAGGGAATCAGTGAAATGATGTATGTCAGAGTTCCATGCACCCCAAGTAAATGTTCAGATAAATCTCCAGCTGGCTCCTTGACATTTCCCCCCTTGGATATTTTGTAGGAACATGAAGTGCCTATTATTAAACCAAATTCACCATTTTCTTAAAATTGAACTTCAACTTTTTTTGGCTTGGTGCAGTTAGTTTACTCACTTTCTGAAACCAGTAAGGTTTCTAGATCAAAGAATTTGCAGTTTTAAGATGACCCGCTTTTTCAAGTTGTTTTATAAAACGTAACCTAATCGTAGTAAAAGAGCAGCCATTTCCCCACTCTTTGCACCATGGACAAGACTAGCCTTCAATATGTACTGATCTGGTCGGCCAGCAGTGGTTCGATATCGGCCGCTTGTGTTCTTCGATAGGGTGCCTGTTGTGTCATTTCAGATGTCTTTCATACTTGCTTGTGCCAGTGCACTTACTTCTGCCGTCGTAGTGTATACTGGGTTGTAACCTCTGACTCCAGTCGCTCCTCTGACACAATGCAGCGTCCTTCAAGACTCATTCATTGTGTCTTCCCAACACAGCACCTTGTTTCTAGGACGTGGAGGTTGAATTCCAGATTTGGAGGTGTAGTATTGGAATTGTTATTATGATTGTTGTTGTTATTTTGAGTCAAGGTTTCACTATATAGCTCAGGCTGGCCTCGAAGTCACAGTGATCCTCCTGGTCAGCCTCCCAAGTGCTGGTGGATTACAGGTGTGCACCACCATGCCTGGCGGTAATGGAGTTACTATTCTGTTTTTAGGTGGGGCAAGGCAGGCTGTATTTCTGTCAAATATATTCATAGGTCATTGAATTTTTTTGTCTTTTATTTATTTATTTTTTTCTGGTACTGGGAATTGAACTCACGACCTTGCGCTTGCCAGGCAGGCGCTGTGCCGCTGAGCTAAATCCCCAGCCCTGGTCATTGAATTTTAATGGCAGTGCTCTTGAGTACAAGAACAAGTTGAAGTATACTAGATTATGTTTTAATTTAGTAGCTGCTGTTCATCTAGAATTAAAGACATTACTGCATACCTGCTTAGCATCATACATTAGTAAACTTGTACTTTTCGAAAACCCAGAAGTGGCCCTGGAATTGGGTGCATGTGAGGTTGCTTATTATAAGTCTGTGGTCAAAAACATAGGGATTGGTAATACCTTTTTGTTTGCTGTAATCATCTTTAACTGTGAAGAGAGTTCTAGAGCCTTATGCTCACCACCCATCAGAAATGTGTAAGTGCTTTGTGTGACATGAAAAAGTTTATTCTGATATTAACGATCAGTGACTAGCAGGTACTGGATAAAGCAAGAAACTGCTGTAAAATAATTGTATTACCCTAGTATATTGCTTACGGGGAGGTTAAGGAGATAATTGCTTAAAGATGAGAGAGAGCTAGAGCTGAAATGATAAATATTCTTCCCCATACACATTTTTTCTTTCACAGATGCCATGTTCTGTCTTATGACTCACTGAGCTCATGTTATCACCAATAGCCAATCTATTTTGTTTTCTGTTTATATGCAAAAGTGCGCCCAGTAATAGTTTTTCATTTCATCTTGACCACAGTTGACCACAGTAAGAGAAATTTATTTTTATTTAGACAGCCACTATTAGATCATCCTGAAGTTACCTGATTTATTCTAGATCTAAGCCTACAAGGAACTATTCTCACACATCTACTTGAATTTGTGGCTTTGATTTAAAACCAACCAATGAAACCAACAAACCAGCCGAAACAGGGATCTGCCCTTTTTCCCTTTCTTTCTAATTTGAAAGTTTTAAATTTACATATTTGCTTAGCTGCTTTAAACCAGGGATTGGCAAAGCAAACTACTACCCAAGAGACAAGTCCATCCTCTTCCTATCTTATAAATAAAGTTTTATTGAAACCAACCTCATCCGTATTCATCTGCAGTTGCTTTTATGCTACAAGAATAGATTCAAATCATTGCAGTCGAAAATGATTCCTATCTAGCCCTTTATAGGAAAAAGTTGCCAGCCCCTGATGTAGTAAAATTAAAAATAAGACCAAAAAAGATATAAATGCAATTTAAGTAAGTTTGTATAAATGAAAGATCACTATACTATGCGTAGAATTTATTATAAAATGTTGCCTTGTTTTGGGCATTGTTGGTTTTATTTTTTAGTTTTTAATTTTTTTTGGTACTGGGAATGGAACTCAGGACTCTGCATTTGCCAGGCAGGCACTGTGCCACTGAGCTATATCCCTGGCCCTTAAAATATTGCCTTATTTTATCCTAAGGGTTGGTTTATTTGTTCCTTTTCTGAAGACCCCATCAGCAGCAGTCTGAATTTTACCCAAAAAATGTGACACCTTGGCCAGTCCCTCTCCAAGCCTCTTCACATGATGGGGTCCAGGACCGATGATTGGCCTTTGTGCTATGTGTGTGTGTATGTGTGTGAGAGAGAGAGAAAGAGAAAGAGAGAGACAGACAGACAGACCTAGTAGCTAGGTGAAGAGAGCTGGGCAGATATACCAGTTGCTTCTAGATTGTGGACGAACCAAAGAATTAAAAATGTTTGCAGTCCCCTGGGCACACTATTTATCTACTCTGATACAAGGTGACTTAAAAGATGATTGAGAAGTAGGAAAGGTAAATATCCTTCCCTTTTCTAAATGGTGATACTTGAGGGTAAATTCTGTCATACACATATACTTGAATATAAATGTGAATATATTTTTAAGAATAATTTGTTGAGACTAGTGACAGTATTTTTCTGCATTTTTCTTTATTGTAAAGAACATTAGCTATAGAGATGAGCGTGGTGGCGCACCCTTGTAATCCCAGCACTCAGGAGGCTGAGGCAGGAGGATCGTTGCGAGTTTGAGGCCAGCCTGGACTACAAAGTGAGTTCAAGACCAGCCTGAACTGCAGAGTAAGATCCTGTCTCAAAAAAGACAAAAAAAAAAAAAAAATGGATTAGCTATAAATTAGTATTAGGACAGGGAGGTCATTGTGGAATAGAGAGAAACTTGGATATATAATGTTATTTTGATAAATTTAAACTATGGATTATCAGTTATTTTAGATGTGAAACAAATTTATTTTATGAAAGATAATATTGCCTAGAGAAATAATCTATCTCCACTAGCTTTGGATATATTATTTACTGTGTATTTTGCAGTGATGATAATAGTGATCATCTGTGACCCAGCAGTTAATGTAGTAAATATCAGAAATCCATTCTTGACTTCCTTATGTCTTTGAGAGAACATAACATGAGTCCACAGGAAAGCCAGAATGTGCCAGGACATTGAACTCTTATTATATACTTGGAATAGCCGTAAGAATCAGGAAAGAATGTATAAAATTGCTGTGAGTAGTTATTTTAGTCTGGCTTGGAGAAGGTTTGGCAATAATTAATTTCCACACATATTAAATTACATAAAAATGTATAAGTTGAAGTATAAAATACTAAGTTGTTTGATACTTTGTCACTTGATTCCTAACTTTCCACTTAATTCCTAATCTTCTGAGAACAAGCTTATAAAGTAGGTTTTAATGTCTAAAACAAATCAAGTATTTATCTCCTTTGAATAACTAATATTTTCTAATTTAGAGATTTTTTGGGGAAAAAAAGGTAGAATTCTCCTGGGCATGGTTGTGCATGCCTGTTTTCCAGCATTTGGGAGGCTGAGGCAGGAGGATTCCTGTGAATTCAAGACCAGCCTGGGCTACACAGTGAATTCAAGGCCAGCCTGGGCTACAGAGGAAGATCCTGTTTCAAAAAACAACTATAATAAATGGTGGAATTCACTTTAATTGCCTTATTACTCACATCAAAACTATTTGACTTAAAGTATCAAAGCAAGATATTACTTTTACATCCTTTAAGTAATAGATTATCATAACTATTTGATATTTTCACTTTCTGTTTTCTGTTACACTTAACTGTTTTCATTCTGCATTTTCTCATGTTTTGATGATTTTGAGTTTTAATTTACTTAAAATTCAGTATATTTTAATATTTGAGAGTCATATAAAAACTATTGAATAGGAGGTAACTTGTGAAGAACAATAATTAGGCTTTAATTGCCCTTTCCTGTGCATTTCTCGAGTATGAAGGATATTAATTGAGTCAGAGTAGATAACAGATGAAAAGTATTTCTTAAGTGCTTTTTCTAACTATTTTTCCTGACGTTAAGCTTTGATTCTGAGGTTGTTGAGAAGCTCCCCTGGCCGGTGGCGGTCTGTGCTGTTGGTTCAGCTGAGGCTGAGAGCAGAGTTTGTAGCAGGGTCGCGGAGTTTGCTGGTCTCCTTGGGAATGCGCCTTTACTCTGCCCAGACGTTGCTTTTTGTGACATTGGTTGAGCCGGTGAATAGTTCTGCATAGCACGAGCTGATACTTCAGTAGTCTAGAAAAGGGGACAAACTACAATTCTGTATTTGGTTCTTGTTCTTTTTGGTTTGCAAAGTATTTTTAGTTCAGAAAGACCTTGAACTACCTGAAATTGTTAACTTGTTTTCGGTTTCAGCTCTGGCTGATCTCTAGAGTCCGCGTGGACGGTAACATCCTGTCTTTTCGCCCTCTCCAGCCCTGTAGGCTCAGGCCCGTAATCAGTGGCAATTACATGTATATCTGGAGAACTAGATGTACTGTCTTTTGCTGTTCAGGAGAAAGGCAGAAAGGTGTGATTATTCCACTTTGGGAGTGCTGTCCAAATGTCATTGTAGCCTGTTTGTAAGAGACCATAGCTGAGACTTTTCTGAGCGCTTTGCTGTTTGCTGAGCACTTGCTTATGTGCTGTCCACGGATTATCTCATCTTACCCTTCCAACAATGCCAGAGTGCAGCTATGACAACAGTGGTCGCTTCATGCCCGAGCAAGGGGAACCTCGCAGCACAAGTGTGTGCTGTGTGAGCAAGCGAGGGTGGGCAGAGCTGCACAGAGAGGGTTCTCGGCCCAGGCTCTCCTCTTCTGAGCTCTGCAGGTTTGTTTGTTGTCTAGGCGTGGAGATCTTGGCCTATTTCTTTGTCTTCCCGATTTTTATAATCTTTCTGTAATCTTCTATATCTTGTTTATACTTTGTTGCGCTGGGTTTTGTCTGAGAAAAGTTTCCAGAGAATGACTGATTTTGAGACTTGTAATACATACCCAAGGGCCAGGGAAGGAAACGACCACAAGGCAATTGTGACTATTCTCAGCATAAGTAATGCTGTTGGAAGGCCCTGTGTCAAGTGACGCCTTCCCTTGTCGCGGCCACATTACGTGGGCGCTTGTCGGTGGTGAGGGCAACAATAAAGAAAAGAGTGTGGTGCTTAGTCATTTTCCTGCTTACGGACGGGCTCGTATCAGACATTCCGTTCTGAGAAGGGCGTTTTATAAAACTGTTAGCTCTTCAAGATGCCTTGGGAAATGAAGGTATAGGTCACAGAACAGCTTTAGAATCAGAGTGTACCCCGGCGTTCCACTTCGAGAGTGCTCATTTACTTCATGTGTTTGAGGCAGGGTAAATTAAACGGAAGGAAGACGACAAATACAACAAATGTTCAATGTCTGTCATTCAATTCAGCATCCATAACCCTGAGACTCGGTTGGCATGTCCGTGATCCTTTCGCCATGAGAAATGCTCAGAAAGAATGCTTCCTGCCCCCACCCATAGCCCATCCTCTCAGTTTTCTTCTCCTTCTACTTGTAAAATTTAGGCATGGCGAAAGATCTCCCCTCTGCCCAGTTAAGCACCATAAGCACCTAATAATACTGCATCTGCTCTCAAGGTTGTAAACGTAGCATTTCTAAATGAGGTGACGTCTACTAACGAGGAAATTTAACCTGCCTCTGAGGTTTTATCTTTTTAAAATTCATTTTGCCTTCCAAAGGGGTTAATGATTTTTTGGAATTTAGGAAGCATCTGTAAAGCAGAGTCTACTGTATGCTCTACTGAGTGCTTTTCGTATTTCTTCCTATTCCTGCTGCCTTTGTCTTTCTAGTCCTGATCTTTCTCCTTCACTGATCCTCTACTTGCTGCTCTTCGCTGTCCTAGGGGCTCTGTTTCTTCGTCATTCCACTGCTGTATAAACCGTACCAGTAATATTTTATCTTCCTTCAGATGTTGATTTCCTGACTGGATTCTTCGGTGGGATTTTTCACAACTCTGGTTTGCTCCTTTGACCAGTAACTTTGAGTCCTGTCGTATCATATCAGCGTCTCTGTTTACAGTTTATTGTTACTTTTTGGCTGTCTCTGTCTGTCTGTCTGTCTGTTTCTGTCTCTGTCTCTGCCTCTGTCTCTTGTTCTTCCTGCAGGAAGTTAAGAGGCCTCTGATAGGATGCAGAGACCCCCAGCTCTAAAACTCTCGTGTGAGGAGTGCCACAGCTTTAGCTCAGCAGACGCTCACAAGTGCCTGCTGTGCCCCAGGTCTTACGGAGTCATTAGCATGGAGAGAGGAGTGAGACCCTTTCTGTCTCCTGAGAGAGTACTCATTTCCTCATCACAAAATGAAGCCATGGGAGTGGACAGTTCTGCACATATCTGCCTGAGCAGCTGCGTTGTGGAGCGCTCAGATCAGAGTGCTGTGTGTGTGTGTGTGTGTGTGTGTGTGAGACCTTTTGTCCTGTATTGTTACGTCTGTGGCTTTGATTTGCCCAGTTAAAAAATAATGTATCTTTTTGGTTTAGGCAAGTTATGGATTCTTGGGATTTATAAAGAAGAAGCCCTTTAACAGTGCTGTCAGCTGATAATCTTTTCCAGTGTGAGGACGCTGTGCTCAGGACACAGTCAGTGGCCGCGCTGGGAGGCCCCCTCCAATTTCTAGCCCAGCATTTGTCTCTTCTAGTTGACTTTTAAAAATGCTGTTGACTTAGGTGTGAATCTAGTTTCATACAAAAATCTGCAGGAATTTCAGCAGCGTGGGTAGTAGGTGCGGGAAAGTTCGCAGTTTGGGTCATTGACTGTTGGTCTAATATGTACCTCCTGTGGACTGTGGACTGCTTTGTGCTTTTTGGAACATAGGAAGTATTTGATTGGACCTTATTTTTGTCCTTAAAGACCAAGCATTTTAACCTAATCAACTTTCTTTTATCTTTTGCTTTTGAGTCCTAGGGCTCCCGTGAAAAGCATGGTGCTGCATACCTGTTCATAGTCCTAGCTACTCAGGAGGCTGAGGCAGGCAGATTGCTTGAGTCCAGGAGTTTAAAGCCATCTTGGGCAACATTGTGATTATATTATTTACTCGTATTAGACAAACATTTATGGACCCCCAAGTGTATTCCAGACTTGTGTATTAAGGATGCAGGGTAAATTTTCTCTCTCTAGGGACATGTTGCCCACAGGGTAAGGACTTTGATGACACAGCGTCTCCTGTACTTCAGTGCAGTGATTCTCAACCAGGCCAGTTTTGTTCTCCGTAGGGACAGGGTTGGAAAACACGTGTCATTGTTGTAATGGGGTGGGTGGAGAAAGGCAGCAGGGGCCATGGGGCGAGTGCTGCCGGAATCCTGTGAGCTGAGGCCAGAGGTGCAGGCCTGCATTCCCCAGCTCACAGATCTGCCCCAGCACGAAGAGCCACCAAACCCCACGTCAGTAGTGTCAGGGTCGAGAAACCCAGAGGGCGGTGTGGAGAGGGCTGTATCCCAGACAGCTGCTGTGTTTCTGTCTGACACTTGGGTGGCGGAGGCGTGCACATGTCACTGTTTCTCCTCATGTTGTTTCCTGGGCAGAGAGAGCAGAGAGTGATCCGTGCCGCCACCCGGAGGGGTCACGGTCACCCGGGAACCCGCAGGTTGTTCATTTGCTAACGCTAGAAGCCGAGGGAGAAAGCGGGAAGACAAGGGAGGAAGTAACCTGTGGAGAGGCTCTGCACAGACGGCTTGGTTTGCCTTTCTGAGGCATTGGCATTACTCAGAGACGGTCGGAAACCAAAAAGGGGCTCTAAAGTGTCAGGGAGTTACGTGCTCACATCTGTCTCTTGGAAGGGTCACTTCAGAAGTTCCGAGGAGAACTGGTTGGAAAGATACAGCTAAAGATACGGAGTGGATTAAGAGTCCTGTGCAGTCATTTACGTAAGAACTGAGCCAAGGAAGTGGAAGAAGAGATGGAAAAGTAGAGGGCTTCTGGAGGTGCTAAGGCTGCTGAATGGATGGTTGGGGCGCCAAGGGATGGGAGAGAAGTTAGGGAGGCTTGGGTTATTCATGACTGACTTGGGCGAGCATAGATAGAGCACGTCATCCCTTCTCCAAAGGAAGGTGGGCAGGTCTGGGTGGTCAGCAGCCGCTGCTCCTAGCACGGAGCCCGGTGTCTGCCCTCAGGGATGCCTAGCGAGGTTCCCATCAGCTCGAGATGCGACTCTTACGGTCCAAAGGCGAAGCCGTCCAGTGCAGCACACCCAGTGCACAAAGTGGGGAAGAGGAAGGGTCAGTGCCATGAAAACTTACAATTAGCGGGGATGTCACATAGACAAACGGAGTACTGTGTCGCATTCTCCTGGATAAGAATAACAAGGCTTCCTGCCGCTGGCCAGTTGGATTGCTTTTGGTTTTCTTCTCTTAGAAGACCTCCTTTATCGTTGTCCTTTGTGACTCATCTGGGATATGTATGTAATTCACGTCCGGGCTCAGTGTCATCGCTTCAGGGAGTTTTTGTCTGCCTTCCCAGCGTCTAGGTTTTCATTGCCTTAACTGTCTCATCAGTAGGACATGTGCTATCTGCGGTTATCTAGTTCATTTACTTGTTTCACTTTTTGTCCACCAGCGCATTGGGACGGCAGCTTAGGAGGGTGGGAAGGGCCTGACCGATGTGTTCACTTTGCATCCCCGTTACCTGGAAGGGTGTCTGGTTCCATAAATTTTAGAAAGAATGAGTAAATGAATGAGGTAGACAGTGCAGAAGGAGGAGCAGGTTCTTTCAGTTTCTCATCTGGTATGGGCAGATGAATTCAGGGTTGCATGTGATGAGTTTTAGGCCTATGGATAGTAACATAGACACGTCCAGTGGGCCGTTACACATACAGTAGGTGCAGATTAAACACCGTAGGTGCAGATGTCCAGGTGTCCACTGAACATGCAGACTTGAAGCTCAGGGAGGACATCACAGCAAAGCTGGCTAAGGTCGACTGAGCTCTTACCATGCGCCTGGAAAACGGATCTGTAGATGATGGAAGAAGGTGAAAACGTTGAGTGGGAATGTCCAAAAAATATGCATGAGAAAAAAATAGGAGCCGAACTCTGGGAACACTTTGCCAGCAAGAGATGAATAGTGAAAGAGGCACTTTTAAGAAGACGCAACGGGCAGGGCAAGAGCTGGGAGAGGAGAGGACGGTATTGAGACTCGGGAGGAAGTTCAGGGAAGGAGGTTCAGAGAGGTTAGGAACGTGCTGGTGGACGTCAGCCTCAAAGAGGAGATGGGAAAGAGCTGTTTCAAGAGATGCTGGAGAAAGGAAATAGGTCGAGGGCTTGGGAATTTAAAGTTGCCACTGGGGAAAACCCGGGTGAGAGGGAGAATCTGAGAATGTAGTGAAGGGAGAACGTGTTTTGTTTGTCGTTCTTATTTTCCTGTGAACCTTCTGGTCCTCCTGTTCTGTAATTGTCCCAGCGGGGCAAGAGGCAGCAGAGTCTTGCTGGCTGCTGCATTGCTTCCAGGTTCGTATCTCGGCACATGAAAGGCCTGGAGCCAGCGGGGCCTTGTCGGCTGTAGCCGGATGCAGCCGCTGTTAACAGCGAGGGCAGAGGTTCCACCGAGAGGCCTTTACTTCAGCTGCTTCACTGCCGTCAGTCCTTGGTGGTGTATTTTTCCAAGTTGCCCTGGCTTCCCATCTTTGTATTTTCCCCTTTCTACTAAGCCCGGAGTTCTGATTGCATCAAAGTCATCTCTCACAGGTAGCCAGGTTTCTAGTAGTTGAAATGCGTTAGCACTGTCCACAACTGCTTATTTAATTAGGAAAACCTGTATCACACGTTTCTGTTTTTGTTTTTTTGAGACAGGGTCTCACTTTGTAGTTCAGGCTGGCCTTGAACTCACTTTGTAGCCCAGGCTGGCTTCAAACTGATGGTGACCCTCTTGCCTCAGCCTCTCAAGTGTTGGGATTACAGGTGTGCACCACCACGCCCAGCTTTTCACACATGTATCTTATGAATTAAAAATTTGCATTAACATTCTCTTCTTTTTTGTGGCAAGAATTAGGTTTCTGGTTGACAAAGTACGAATACTATTTGGAACGTGTTGTCCAAATACAAAGTATACCTTTAATTTCCTAATACGTGAATTCTAAAACTTCTTATCTTGATTGAGATTTTCACATTTATGTCTAGCTTTAACATGCCTGTAGATAATGAAGCCAGATAATAGACTGAAAATAAGTATTTTTCCTCTTCGTTGCTTTTCAAAGGAAACATATTTGACAGACTTAAAAAAAAAATGAACCAACTTGTTTATTGAAAAATTGTTTCCCAGAATTTTTACTTCAGACTCAGGAGCCTAAAATGTCATCTCTTTGGATGATTTGTTTAAAAAAGAGAGCAAAGTATATGATATCATGCAAAAATCTACGAAAACTGTCGCCTGTAGTTCTTCCTCGTAAAAGTAGCCTTGTTCATCAAAGATGATAGTTTGGACTGACTACTCTCGACGAAGAGTAATCAGTCAAAATACCTTGACCAGACAGGCGAGTCTTGCTAAAACAGAACTGGCATGTAGGTCTGGGTCTGAGAGAGACCGGGCAGGGAAGACGATAGGGGAGAGAGGCAGAGCGGTACAAGCTGTCCCAGCATCTCGGGTGGGCCTCAGATTTCCGGTAACGCCGCTGGCTGATGTGCCTGATACAGAGGGGTGTGGTAAGCTCACCTGGCGCAGACCTTGTGGCATTCCTTAGCCTTTTGTTGTCAGGACTTCTCTGTATTCTTTTATAGAGTTCCCCAGAGACCTCTGTATGCACTATGTTGATCAATATTTACTGCTTTTGAAATGAAAACTAGTCCCATTTAAAATATGAATTCACTAAAAATACCAATCATGAATTCATTAGTTTTTTAAATAGTATCCTTTTATGAGAATGACTATATTAAAAAAAAAAACTAGTGAGAAAAATGTCATTGCTGTGCATTTTTGTCAATCTGTCTAGCATCTGGCTTAATTGAGGGCAACTAGATTTGCACATCTGTTTGTGTATTCAGCCTGTTACTTGAAATATTTCACTATAGGTCATGAGAGGTTGAGCATGAAAAAGACAAATTAACTCTTGATAGCATTAAGAAAATAATTTTGAGTTCATGGATTGCTGAGAAGATTTCAGGAACTGCCTGGGACGTACCTGGACCGCACTTTGAGAGCCACTGGACAGAACTGTACGTTTTTTGAGGGTGGGGAGCCCTGTCTTGGGCTCTTGGCTTCTCTCTAGGCCTGGTGAAATGGTCTGTATGTTGCCGCCTGGAATGTGTGTGCTGGGTCACCTTTCCCCTGTACAGTTTCACGGGAAGGAAGCAGCCTGTGAACCCGGCTGTGACTTCTTGTCGCACGGCCTTTCCCCTCCGTTAGTCATGCTGTAGGAATCCCTCTGCCGCCTTGGACACAGCTGCCATGGCGGCGCCACTGGACTCTTTTCACTGTGCCCGATGACATTGTAGACTGGTTACAAATCAAGATAAGTAGTTTAGGAAAAAACACTCTTTTTCAGTACAGTGAATTCTAGGAAGTCTTGGAGGTTGCTGGGAGAAAGAAGCTAGAATTGTTTCCTGGAAACGGAGTGGAAAGTCCACAGAAGTTTTAGGGGCTCCTCTGGTAAATAGGGTCCATGCTACCGCTCGGGGCGCGCACGCCGTCTTCCAGTTCACGTTTGCTGCACGAAGGCAGCGGCAGGTGCCTGGAGCGTGAGTGGGAAGCAGTACTCGGGCCTCCAGAGTGACAGCATTTTCATTTGCCAGATGTTAGGTTAGTGTTCTGCGGACGGATCAAGGATGTACACAGACTTAGGCTGAAAGTATGCATACTGTTGGTATTACGTTTTCAGACTTTTGATGAAACATAGGTAATATCTTTAAAATTACATAGTGAATTTTGTGTAAACAATGAGGTCTGCAATGATAGCATCTGTGTTGGAACAAATGTATCAGTTACATAGGAAAAATCTTCATAAATGTAGCATAAAAACACTGACTTATGCATTTGATTGGCAAAGGAATGGAAAGAAAAGCATTTTAGAAACGGCATGATTGTGTCTGCTTGATCTGACTGAGGAGTGGCGTTTTTCTAACTGCTTGTCTCTTGGGCACGTACGTCACCATGGTACACTCTTACTAACAGTCTGTGAATTTCTTTCTCTGTCCTTTTCTGCTGGGCCGTATATTGCTGCCTTTAGCGCTTCAGCATGGAAGGGATCTCAAATGTCATTCAGAATGGCCTCCGCCACACCTTTGGAAATTCAGGTGGAGAGAAACAGGTGCTCAGTTATTCTTATTTTTCCTCATTCTTTGCTTTTTGCATTTTTCTGTGTAAGTGAGGATCCTGGAAGCTGGAAGTTTTACTAATTTACTAAGACCACTGCTTAAAAGAGAGAAATGCAAGTTTATTATCTGTATAGCCTTAATGATGAGCAGAATTTCCCTTTGGGGAAAAGCATTTTCCAGGTTGGACAGAAGACTAAATACATTCTTAGGACAGGTTTCAGAGTTCCATTTCTCACTCCTGCCTTTAAACAAGTAGATGTTAACATACTGACGTGGTAAATTGCATGTATAAAAATATTTATGACAATAACTAGAATACGCTACTCTAATTCTAAAAATCTAGGCAACAGGATCTCATTTTAGGGGAAAGGAAACTAGATTTTGGTATCTTTGACCCTAGAGTTTTAGGTAAAAAACGTGTAAAAAATATATTTTCACCTACATTAAGTGAAAAATAAATTTTTTAAAAGGTACTAGGGATTGCACCTGTGGTCTTCACACTGAGCTACGTTCCCAGAAGTTTTTAAATTTTAAAGACAGATCTCACTAAGTTTCCCAGGCTGGGTTTGAACTTTGGATCCTCCTGCCTCAGCCTCTCAGAGTGCTGGGATTATGGGCATGTGGCACCATGCCCTGCTTACTTTATAAAGCACGTTATGTAGTCAGCAAGTGAGTTGTCTACCAAATGGTCACAAAAAGTCATTCACACGAAGTTACACATAGTGTGATGATACAGTCACACGTGCAGCAAATTGCTTTTATTTACATTTTTGTGCAGCGATTAAAGTGCTCTCCTGAACACGGGCAGCAGCTATACTAATGAATGTGCTTAAAATGACCCCTCACCATTTGATATTTTAACTTCAAAACTCTTTTAAGTTAACTCTTAAGTGAAGATGAAGAAGAGTTACAGACTGTAGCTCTTGCGTAGTTAAATCAAATCCCTAGAGTTCACTGAAAGTTCTGTGTGTCCCTCGGAGGAAGCAGTTGATATTAAAGAGGGCGGATTCACACTGACCTTCGCAGTTTACAAAGGGGACCCATGAAGGGATGGGTGCATTTTTATTTTTAATCTGGTGCCACTCACCTCTAACCCACAAGATGGAAAAGTAACATCTAAACAGGGCAGGGCAGCGGGCAGGGAGTGCCGAGGGCACTGCCACCAGGCCCTCGGGCCAACATGGCGATTCCTGGTGCTTCTCCAAGGTGCTTCACGTGTGCTGTGAGCAGAGCCCCTGGAGGGCGTTTCTAGATTTTGCAGATGTTCTTTACAGAGAAACCTAGCTGGTTATACACGAGGACTGCGCCTTGGAGAAGTCTATTCCACAAAGATAGTGGAACACTTAAGTTTCTTAAAGGTTGGGCAATTCACCTGTACTGCTTTTCGGGACCTAGGTTACTATTAACCGATCCCCGTTATCTTGTTTTTCAGTTTTGACTGGGTAAGACCCAGTGTGGGTTAGGAGTAGAGCTCAGGGCTAGTGCTTGGGACTGAGCAATGGATCAAGCTGAGGAGATTCCAAGTACAAACCACTAACTTTCCCCAGCAGGGTGTGCACACGGCACTCAGCTGTGTTTTGTGGGGAGGCGCTGGGCGCAGGAGAAGCTGGACAATAAGTTTTGGATTATGCTTTCATGTGATACAGCTTAGGACAGTTCTGATGCTTGTGAACCTTTGCAGATAGCGAACTAGGCAGTCTGTCTCGATTTGAATCATTAATTTTTACTATTTGTTGCCCCTTTAGGCCATTTTCTCCTTTAACTTTTCTCATTTCCTTTAATGTCTAAAAACACTTGTAAATACTTACACAGTAATTTAAAGTAATAACACTCATACGCTTCTGAAATTATTTGGATGTGTCTTTGTTAGCTCCTGGAAGAACCTGTTACGTATTTTTTAAGATTATCATGTTACCCATATTGACTGTTTTGTTTTGCCAGAATATGAATGGTTTTGAAAGAGAATTACTTGGTTGTTGGAAATTATTTTTTGTGAATGTGCATAACAGTTTATGTTTTTAGTTTAATTACAGTTTTTAAAAATGTGTTGGAAAAGGTAGAAGGAGAATGTTAGATAAGACTTTAGAAATGTATGAGTTGAGCAAATCCTCTTCAGACCTAGTCCTATGAAAGTTTCAATAACTGAAACGTAAAAAAGTGGTTCCTTATGTTGACCCAAAGTTTGTATGACGCAATAGGTGGGCAAAGCATTATGCTCCAGCCGAGTGAGGCCCACGCCTGCATTTGCATTACCAAAGCAGCTCGTGTTTCATGTTATAAAGTAGACCTTCTGGTCATTGTATCAACTTTTTTTGTGGGTAAGTTAATTCAGATTTAAATGATGCTTTTTTCTTTTCTTTTAATTTGGCAGTATTTGACAACAGTCATTCCTTATGAGAAAAAAAATGGACCACCATCTGTTGAGGATCTTCAGATATTAACAAAAAGTGAGCAAAGACAAAATTCAGCCGTTACCTTATTTGCTTTTTGCAGGTTCTTAAATCCTTAGTTTTAGCTGTCCAGACGTCTTGTCTTATTTTGTCAGTATTGGATAGTAAACTGTGGATGTCATTATTATTAGGAGAATGAAACAACAACAACAAAAATTGACCAGAACATCAAACACTACACTAACTCTAGTGTCCAGTTGTAATTTTTCTGTTTTTCCTATTTTTTTGAAATATTTATGAGGTCAAGTTTTGGGGAAAAATGTAACTTGCATCTCCGGCGAAGTGCTTTGTGTATCTCATGCGGCTGTAGCTGTCAGGAACTGATTAGGAGAGATTTAGGAAGAGCATTCTCCTTTCTTATGGCTGTACAGCCCAAGGTGGTAGTTACGGGTAGAATATAAATTGACAGTGACATTTTAAGAACATGCATCCATTCAGCAAATACTCGGTGAAGGTCTGCTCTGTGCCATTTTCTTCGCACTTGGGATACTTTAGTGCACAAAGATATTTCAGTTTCCAGGAGCCTGCATTTTAATATCATTCAAGAAATTTATGTATTATGTTGGGTATATGGTAGGATAATGGTAAATGAGCATGAACTTCTGGTTCTGTCCCTGTTATTTTCAGGGATACTGTTAGAAGTCACTTAACCTCTCTTGCTCACACTGAAAAATTAGTATAACAAACATTTGCTACGTTTAGCTCACAGTAAATGAATTGTGCATGATGGGGAGTAATTCAGAGTCAGCCCTTAAAATGAAGGGATTGAATTTGCTAATCATCTAAGTTCTTTGTACTTGTAAATATTTATGATAATTGTTAATTAGGAGGGACCCAAGTGAAAGAGCATTGTGTAGATGGATATGAACAATTGATGTTATTTTGAAAATTCAGACATGGGGGGATGGGCAGGGGAAGAAAGGATGACAGTATCGTATGCACCACCTGACTGCCTGTGAATGTTAAGCATTTATTCTGGTGAACACAACTTAAAAAAACAGATTATATTTACATATTGATAAATCAAGGGACACCAGCCAATCCAAGCTGAAAAATCAAGCGAGCCGCTTAATTTTCAGGAAGAGCTTACAAATTTGTTAAGTGTCCAAGATCACATGGAGGATGGTTAACTGTAGGGCTAGGTCTCTTAATTCTTTGGCATTTCTGCTTTTAATAATGCTGGCTTTTGATAGGTCATTTTTAAAAATAGATATTAAAACATTGTAAAACACGATTGAAAATGAAACTACCGAATATAATAGTCCTCCAAGGAAGGGCGCGTTAAGTATTGCTCAGAGGCTAGGGATTACTGAGAGGCCGCCTTCTCAGATCAAGGACACACCAAAGTCATTGCAGTTCCATCATCAGAATGTCCTGGGGCTGAGACTTAGACGATGTCCTCATAGACTGACATGGTTGGAATTTGTGGAATCTTTGGGTGAGAGAATGTCAAAGTTAAGACGGGTACCAGGAGGTATTGTGAAGACAGTGGATGGAAGGGTGACTTTCGCTTTGAAAGTTAAAAAAAAAATGGTTCTCTCTTGAAAAATTTGGAGAGGACTTGTGCGCCTTCTGCCACTATCTATAGATGAAGCTCAGAGCAATGCCCCCTGGAGACAACAGGGTTCGTAGACATGCAGGCTTCCTTGTAGAAGCTCTTAGAAGGGGATCACGGATGCACTGATAATAGTAATGGGAATTATATTGGTGCTATTCATTATGATTTATACTAGACACTCGTGTAGGTCCTTTACATCTATGTAACTTAGTCTTCATCATAAGGCTTTGAGATAGATCTACTTGTTACGCTCATTTTATGGATGAGGAACCAGATGCACAGAGCTGGTAGGTCACAGAAGTCAGGAAATAGTCGAGCCAGAGCCTAAGCCCAGGAAAGCTGCTGTGATAGTTACACTGTGCCGCTTGTCACGTATCTCAGGAAAGTAGTAGAGTATTTTCATCAGGATATTCTGGAGGAAGTCTGAATTGGCAGTCACCGTACAATACTTGTGTGTGTGTGCTGCTTTAGCAGCACGTATATGAAGTACTTGTTTGGGAGCTTATGTTTACCTAAGTGGTCTGGATTAAAAACCCAAAACCCAAACATTATACTCAGTGGCTGCTTTTTCTGTTTGGGTCTTTATTGAAAAGACGGGGGCTGGGGATCTAGCTCAGCGGCACAAGTGTCTGCCTGGCACGTGCAAGGTCCAAGCTCAATTCTCAGCACCAAAAAAAAAAAAAAGGACAGATTTGTCAGGCTGGGGTGTAGCTCAGGAGAACACTTGCCTCGCATGTACGAGGCCCTGTCTTTGATCTGTAGCACCAACAAAACGAGACAAATCACAGCAACACAACACAAGTCAAGTTTCCCTTCAGGATGAGGTGTCTCCCTGGTTCCTCCCCAGTGAGGAGGAGTAGTAAACTCTCCAGTTCCTGGTTCACAAGACAGACAGTGCTGAGGCCCTCCTGATCCCCATCAGAGTGCACTGTAGTAGTAGTTCAGTCTAGTATTTCCTCTGACAGAGTGGAGGTGTCATGTAAATGGCCCACTTCCTTTTTTCTGCCTCCCATGTTGTAACATTTTAAATCCGGGAAGAAACTCTCGGGAGTTCCTCAGTTTGTTGAGCTTTTACTTTTGTATTCTCTTACCCAGAAAATAACCTTTAATTTGCATGATTCATTTACTTAATATTAAGACTGCAGTATTTAAAATGAAGTATTACTTTCCATCTGAGTTTTAAATTGTTACTGTTCTTCTTTCTTTTGCAGTTCTTCTTGCCATGAAGGATGATAGTGAGAAAGTTCCGAGTTTGTTAACTGACTATATACTGAAAGGTGAGTTTTAAAGTGGTGTAGATACAGTGGCTGGGGAGTTTTGATTTGTCAGTTAAATGTATCGTTTTGCTAAGATTCAAAGTGATTTCTAAACATATAATTTCACAGTCTTACTGTGTGGAGTGAGGATAAATGACTGGCATATGCTCTGAATATCATTGTCATATAACATTTAACTTTCATCTGCGGTCCTGGGCTAGAAATACTTTCCACAGCCAAACTGTGAGCATTGAGGGAGGCAGGAAGAGCACGAGGAAGCCGTCGGCGTAGTTACGTGGGTGTCAGGGTAGACCTGTTGATCCTGGGGGCCTCGAGAAGCAGTCTCTGCCATCGTGGGGCAGCAGAAAAGGAAGGACAGATCATCAGTGGGCACAGGTGGAGGAAATGCTCAAAGCAGTTACCAGTTTCAAGGGGGACACAAAGGAGATGGGTGTGGGGGGCCCACGGGGGAGGAGAGCATACAGAGAAGGACTTCCAGACGCTCGACAGTGAAAGATGGGTCATCAGTGTTAGGAACAAGATCAGGATCGCACAAGATGGGACCCTGAAGGCAAAGGCAGTGGAGAAGTGAAGGGGGTCACTGCTGAGCAAGAGCAGAAGTGTGGGTGATCAAGAGGGGGCCGAAGCACTCAGGCAGTACAGGCCAAACTGATACTTCTCAGTGAAATGATTTTTTCTAAAGCAGCAATTACTTAGTGCAACAGATTTTGAAGGCATCACAAAATGCGCCCGAGGCAAGGGGCTCAAAGTGAACAGTGCAGGGGTCTCACTTATGAGCCCGGATGTGAATGTAAAAACTCCAGCCAGCGTTAGTGGGGTGAACACGGGAGAAAGACTGTATTAACACCGCGTTTGAATACACCGTTGTTTTCCTGATGGGCGGCTTTTTCTCCCTATGAAATTCTGATTTTTTTTTATACCTGACATCTTTGTTTGCTTTTGTGTTTTGCTAGCATTGGTATGAAAGCTGGATTGTTCAGAGGTTTGTTCTTCTAGATGTGGAACAGGAATGAGACAAACACAAAGAACATGTCTTAGTTTAATTATAGTGGAGCCCCTAGGGCGCTGCCAGGAGGTCCAGAGAGTGCGCTTGGGAGGAATTTTGTAGCTCTCTTAACATTTGTCTACATGGAGGGACGTTAGGTCCCTGAGAGCACTGCGCTGGGATGGGGGCACGGGGCAGGGTGATTTTTAATTCTTAACTCAGAAAGCCTAGGCGTGTAACTGTGACCCATCTTGCATGCCTCGGGAGGCAGCATCTGGCTAGTTCTGCCCCTGCTCAGCTGCTGGCTCCTGTCTGTAACGCAGTTCCATCTGTCCTGTCCCTGCTTCTGACGAGCTGTTGCTGTGCATGTGTGACGCTTTTGTCTTGGGTCTGTGTCGTGAGGACCGGGTGGAAAGGAAGCTGGACTCACTCAGGCAGGGGCTCTGTGGTCCGGAAAATGCAGATGTTCAGGTCTGGGTGGGTGGGCCTGATGTGGGATAATTAAAAGCGCTCTTTTCCACCTACCCTCAAAATGCACAGCCTGTCAACTGGCCCTCTTCCCTGAGGACAGTAGGACACTACCCGGGAGGGGGATTTTGCTCAGGGGGATAATACTCCTTCCCCTTGTGTGGCTTGTCTGTGTCACTGTCTTAATACAGATGTATGGCTTGGCTGTCTAAATGTAATGTACGTAGTTTTAATGCAAAGATCAGAAGTGAAAGAAGGTGAAGCGGCTTCATTTGGCAAGGAAAGTAGGATGGGTGCTGTGTGGCTAATTCAGCATCTCCTCACGCCTGCCTGGGTATCCCACTCAGCCTGCTGCCACCCTGCCCCGTCTTTGGCTGTCGTGCTGCAGCCCAGAAATGTAGGTATGGCTGCTGCTGTGCGATCCTGGGTAGGAGAAAAACTGTGCGCACAATCTTGTACCCTTCTTTGACTTCATGAGGGAGCCTGTGTGCCGTGTTGCAACCCTCATGGTCTAGGGCTCAAGGGACGGGCTTATGTCGATCTCTGAGTGATACCCTGCGAGACATGGCCTTTGAGTGTCTCATTTCTGGGCAGTTCCGTTGTGTCTTGAGAGTATTTCTCATTGTTGGGTGTAGCTTCTTAGACCATTTAAAAAACTTGACTATTACCGATCCTTGCATTCCTCATTACTTAACGTCTTCATTACCTCATTGCTTCTTATATACATACTAAATGTATATAAAGTACACATTTGATGTAAATGTAGACAAGACACATTTCTTCCTAAAAGTTTTCTTTTTTATTCTAGTTCTGTGTCCCACCTAGAGCAGCATTATGGAGCAGCTTTATCTTCCGTGGACTTCGATTTCCTCTAGCATTATTCTGAAAGCTGGCCACCGTGTCCTTCCTGCCGCGGGAAACCCAGCGCACCGAACCTGGGTCTGTGCCGCAGTATTAACAGATCGTGACTTCACTAATGCTTTGTTTATAGAACCAAGAGAACTGCGGCATTCAAATTCTCGAGATGGGTTTTCGTCAATCTGCTAACAATTACGAACTGTTCTCTTAGTAGAGAGTAATATTAATTGTGCATGTGCAGGTACAGTTTTCTAGTAGGCCCGCTGAGTTTGTACGGCTTTCTACTTCGGAATTGCACTGAAGAAGTAGCGTGAAGCTGAGGGATTTATACTTCAGCTGTTCTTCAGTGATGGCAAGAACACTGATTTTTGTAAGACACCTGTCAGTATAAACATTGCCTACCAGTATTGTCCAGAGAACAAAAGTTAAAGTTCGTGCTGTTTTGAAGATGCAACACCAGAGTAAGCACTACTTTGGCTCCTAGGGAACACCGGCCTCGGTGGGTGACGGATCTGGTAGCCTGCGGCTCATTTCCCCACTATGCACTCTCACCGTGCAGTTGCGGCTGTCGGGGTCTCGCGTTCACTTCAGCTGTGCTGTGTCTTATGTGTCTGTGAAAAGTGTACTTTAAAAGGAGCTTGTATCCTTCATGGTGCTTAAGAAACTACGCTGCTGCACTGCCCGCGCAGAACCCGTGACGGTTCTGGGTTTTGTCCCTGTGTGTGGCCCCCGTTTCCCATCTTCCCTGCAGTACTGATTCAGACACAGCTACTCGTGGACATATCGCTCATCGTGAGCCGTGTTGCCAGTTTCAGTCAAGATGATGGTATTTAATAAATGTAAAGATAATATACTCAAGAGCCTTGAGTTTGTTTCTTTCCCTCTTTGCGGTACTGTACTCTTGCACTTCATACCAGTGTCTGTCCCTGAAGCATGAGCTAGAGAAGCCTCGCTTAGCCCCACGACACTGAAGAGGAACTCTAGATCCCGCTGAGCTGCTGTGGAACGACAAACGTCCTGCTTAAGGCTGTGGCCCAGTCCTCCGAGTGGAGTGTGTAAGCAGTCTGCGTGGGACCTGCGTCGCGGACTTGTAAACTTCCGCCCTTCCCTCGCCGCCTTCACTGAGAGGCCGTGACTGAGCAGCCGGAGGCCGTTCGGCGTTTGATGCTTCAGTGGCATTTCAGTTCTCTAAGGGCTTGTGCAATTTGAAAGGGCTTCCTTGTTTTTGTTAGTTTTATTTGATAGTGAATATGTGGAACTTATTTGCCACTTCCCCGTGAATTCATGAAGATGTATACTTATACACTATTCATAATCTAAATAAATTTGATCTGGATTTGTAAAAAAGCATGCCTTGTACGAGAAATGTAGCTTTCAAAGATAAACAGTATAGCAAGAAGTCCTTGGGGAAATGTTTCTGGAAGAAATTCAACAGTGGTCTGCGGAGATCATGCTGAAGTTGATGCATCTGAAGTGTGTGAAAATACACCTACTTTTCCCTGTCTGCTCAAAGTCTCCTTGTAATTACTTTGCGTGATAAACGCTTGTTCAGTAACAAACAGCTGTAGGTGTTCCCATCACACTGCTTCTCCTGAACATGACACCTTAGTGGTGAGACAGGCTATCTGTAACCTGAAAGTCAAATCCAAAACGCTTCAGTATCAAGGTGTTTAAGCAGCAATATAATGCTACAAATAAAAATTCCGTTCCTCACTTAGGCGACAGGTCACAGCGAAACCAGTTTCCACCAACGGTACCGTGAATTACCGTTGCTTATGTCTAGAAGGCGTGTATGAAACCTAAGTGAGTTTTGTGTTTATAGTTGGGTCCCGTTCCCAAGACACCTCATTATGTGTATGCAGAAATATTCTAAAAATCTAAAGACACCAGATGTCTGAAACACTTAGGCAAAGCAGACAAGACCTGTCCTCAGGGTGAGTGCATTTCTGACCTGTCACCCCTGGTAGGCAGGGTTCTGTGTCCCTGGAGCTCAGCACCCTGGGCCGTGTACTCCAGCTGTGACAAGGGCTTCTTGGGAAAGGGGCACCTGCCGAGAACATGCTGCTGTGACACTGGAGATGTGCTGGCCTGAGAGTCTCAAAGATACCGTTTGTCTTTCTGATCCTAGACAGGGAGCCTTAGGAAGTTCCATGTGATTGTGACTCCAAGTGTTTATTTGCTGCCAACAACCAAGTTGCACGTCTTCTTGGTAGAGCTTTCCTTTTTGAAGAAAACAAAAACAAACTAGAACTACGGTGCCCTCCAAGTGCCATATATCTGTTTTATTCTTCAGGAAATTATATTTGTTTTTGTTTTACAAGAGCACAACAGGAACCAAAGTAAAAGAGTAATAGATACAGCACTCAGGATAAATCATATCTTTAAAATAATAGAAAAATTTACACCTTGTCCTATATCCTGTTAGTATTTTCATATGGCCATGATTGAAAAAACAAAAAGCAAGCATTTACAATTTTTTTTTGATAAAGACTTTTTGTGCCAGGAATGGATTAATTGTCAACAAAATTTTATACTAATCAGACTGATATAAATCTATTTTGGTAACATATCATTAACAAGTTTATTTTGGAAATAGATAAAAATATTGCCCCTTGATAATAAATCTTTTTGTTTCTCTGATGCAAACAGCTACAACACCTTTTTCTTTTTTCTTTTTGATATTCTAAGACAAAAAAATGGTTAATCTTCAGATTAATAAATTAGGTCATTATAATAATAAATTAATTTTTTTTAAAGTTCAGCAACCTCTGTCCAAGTATTTACAACAATACTTGAAAGTTCCTTTACAAAACAGAACACATTTTCTTTTCACATTAAGCATACTGGGTATCTGTGTCTTTTACAACAAGCATTTTTAAAAGAAAAATCAATGCACAATGGGTCATTAGTATAAAAGTGCTAAGAGCTGTTTGAAAAGTTAACACTATACTATACAGTCATATTTGAGGCAAACAACAAACTTCCAGCTTATTGTGGACAATATTCCAGTAGTTGTTTCAAACAGTTGTTTGAAAAAAAAAAAAAAAAAAAATCCAGGAGCTGATTAGTGATGCAGATAAAAACTGCCATCAATATCTCTGGCCAGTGAGCAAATTGAAAACCAACTGAAAGCAAATCCGAATGAAGAAGATCGTGATAGAGGAGTGTCTTCTCCACAGCAGGGGTGATGCTGGCTGCTCAAGGTGCGTGCACACACACACACACACACACACTCACACACATATCTTCCCAATTAAACTGTAGGTAGAATGAGACTTGTGTTACTCAAAAAACATCTCTAAGTGATCAAAAGCATTAATATGGAATGCCTGTTTATCTGCCTTTGTTCTGGTTAAAATCTCATAAAAATACATTCAACAGGAAAACATAAATTGTATGTGTATAAATATATATGCATATATATATTATATACACATGCACACAAATACTTTTGTTTTCTGAAGCATAAGATAGTTACATAAATATTCCTATAATTGCTAAAGTTTAAAGAGGCATAATTTTTTTTGAGCTTCAACAAAGGTGCTTGAATAATATACAATTAAAATGAAGTAGTTTCTATTTTGTAGAATCATTCTATAATAAGGAAAAAAAATCCCCAAACAGTCTTTTTTAAAAAAAGTTTCCTCTTAAGCTAGAGCTTCGACAAGAACTATGAACAACCAACAACAGAACAGAACAAAGCAGTAACGAACGATGAGGTTAGCCCCTGGAAATGCCTGGTGTCCTTCACCTCCCTCCCTCCTTCCTGCCACACTGTTGGAAGAAAAGCTCCAGTGCTCACATCAAGAAGTGACTTAGGCCTTGTTCATTTGCTGTCTCTCCTAGGAACTGGCTGATTGGCTTGGAAGAAAACGAAAGCAGCAAAAAAGTATAACTGTATATACCCTTAGTAACCCGCTTTAGAGAAATGTTGCTAGCTCGCATTTCCCTGGCTTGCTCACTGCCTACTGCAGTCGTGACTGTATAGAAAAGAAACTCGTGGCTTTAGACCTGGGATGGCTATCGAAAGCTGTGACGCACTCGTCTGGTCGTTCTAAGGTGGTTATGGCAGCTGGGTCGCAGGGCCTTTTCTGTTTCCTGCTCACTTAGGCCTGAGCTTTGCAGCAACCAGTGCAGTCTTCAGAGCAGCAGGAAAAAAATATCCTCTGGGCCACTGAACTGCTTCTGTTTTACTGGATTTCTCCTCGAGCCAAGCTGACCAATGTTTCTTCCCAACACCACCCGCCCCACCCAGTTCCCCAACCAAACTCACCGTCCCACCCCCAAGAACCTCTACAGCTATATTACAAGCAAATATACCTTAGCAACTTGAAAAACTTTGGTTCTAAGAAAACACTTGGTCAGCTATCTTGAGGAAAAGTGGGAATGCTTGTTCTGCACACTGCTGTAGGCAGAGCCCATCCCAGTAAGTTCTTAGCGCTGTACATCAAGTCACAATCCAATACAATCCACTAAGCAGGTGCACAAACTCTAGTTTACTTTCAAAAGCAGATTTAGTTGATGTCTGTCTTTTAAAACCTCAACCACGCTGACTTTCTCTTCACACAGTTTGGTAGAAATTGTCTGCCTGTAGATGATTCTGTTTTTGCATGCTGTAGAAGCCACTGAATCTTGCATCGGGTTCAGCAATTCTTAGCATTCTCTGAGAACCGTCCACCTGGACACGGGTTCCCTTCTTGTCCACAGACACCAACTGATTATTCAAGGAAGAAGGCTGTTTAGTGAGAAGATGGAAAAAAAAGAGAACACATAGAATTAGCTGTCTTCTATTCCTCAAATGTACAGACGCTGAAGACCTGATCAGGTGAAGTAACAACTGCACAGCTCCCTGATGGTCAGACATGTGGGGTGTCACCTCCTACTGTACTCCCCCTATGCTTCTACTGGTGAAGTGACAAGATAACTGACTTCAAACGCTTGTGTGTAAGAGGGCTGGAAAATTAAAGGAAGTTAACCAAGCAGGCAGATTTTAACACAAAACCGTACTCTGCGAGGTTGAGGTTATGTGCCGGCCCAACCCCGGCGTGCAGCACTGCATCTCAGGTTCTGTATGAGTGGGTCTCTCGTCGCAGCTTTGGACACGGCAACTATACATTGCTCAGCACTGTTTCCCAGCCCGGCACGAGCCCAGAATGGAGGATGTGCTCCGTGCAAGAAAGAAACTCCGAGGCAGGGTAACTATTTGATGGATTTTATATGTAAGGGTTACCTAGATGCTAAGTTGGGTAAAATAGTCAGGTTTCTAATTTTCGAAGTTGTATGATTTTTAAAAATATAAAAGGTAGAATAAGAGTTGGAAGAAATTATGACTTCCCTTAATTCATAGTTTTATCCTTTTAAAATAGGCAGATTCAGAGGCCTTTTGTATTTGTACTCACACGCATACGTACTTTTTCTCCCTTGACAGGGTGTCTGCTTCTCTAGCTCGTCCTGTGGTACCGTACACAGTCTTCATCTGGTGCTGTTTCTCCCTTTGACGTATCTACCTCCTCAATATCTCCAAGCTCTGTTATTGCCCTTTCCTGAGTAATCTCTCTCCCTTTGTGATTTCTTTTCTCTCCCAATTTTGCATTAATAATTAAGAAATACCAGGTGATGAACTTTCGAGTTTTAATATAAACACTAATTTAGGAATCAATCCTCAGGTATTTGTTCATTTGAAAACCTCAAATTAGATCAGGAAGTTGGTCCATGAGAGATCAGGACTCATTAAGCAGTGGATGATGGGTATCACCCAGGGATCAATCCAGTCCTGGCTAAGAACTACATTTTTGATTGCTATGGCTCGATAGTCATTTGAGGGTATGAACAGCACAGTAAAAATTTCACTGGCTCATACAAAAGATATTAAACACTTTCAAGGAAATACAACAGTGTAAGCGTCCCTCATTTCACCGTTCAAGAGACTGTAACTTTCGCAGGACTGTACCTTGGTTGGTGTTCGATACCAGCAGAGCAGCGGTATCCACTGTTTCTTCTGATTGACGAACAGGAACGCTATTATAATGGAGAGGCATATTATTGTGGGAACCACAACTGACACAATGGAGTCCAGCGAGGAGTCTTCACTCGGGTGCAGCCTGTTACCGTCTCTGTAATCTACCTGGAGGTGACCCATATCTAGGAGAAAACAAATTCCAACCATTTATTACTTAAACCAGAATTTTGAAGGATTATTTGAATTACACACAACTTGGTTTTACTGCTTCCCAGTACTCTGACGCTAAACACATGATTAAAGTCTAATGTTGATGCAAAGAGCTTCCAGTAGAGGGTGAAGTGCTTAGGGGTGGATTAAAAGAAAAAAACAAATTAGGGTGAACATGTTAATAACTGGGCAAGATGATACTGGTTCTAGCTAATCAAGAAAATAGAAGTGGCTAAAATCAGTAATTTAAAAATATTTTGATTAATATTAAACATTTTGATTACAGGTAACATATGCTACGGTCTAAAGTGTTGAAGAAACATCCTTGCTTACTGGCAAATGGACTAAGACAAAGTACCTTCTAATTGGTATGACAGCAGAGATTAATTAGAGCAAAAATAGAAACCAGCATCCGAAGCTCGATCTTTCGGTGCTTTCTGGTTTTCTTAGTTCTAAGCAAAGTGCTGCACTTTCCATAAATCTGCTGAAAAACTCACTACGTCTCTATTTTCCTGCCTCAATTAACTGCACTTGCACAGGGGCATTTCATTCTGCTCTTACGAATGAAGATCTGTTCTTTTAGAATACTGCTCTTGCAATGAATGCTGCAAACAGGGCTAAGGTTAAAGGGGACTTCACTGAGTTTATTTTCTTTCCAGAAAACTGTTCCAGTCAAGTTTTTTAAGTGTGTCCAAGTCCAGTTTAGTGAAAGGTACAGACAGAGACAATCAAAGAGAATTACTCTTCAGTTGTTCTGGAAGTGCTTGCTGCTCATGAAATAATGCAGCTCTGAGGTATCAAGACTCTCCTGGTAAAACTCAGATTTTTGGCGATCCGCTTGTGTCTCTGCTCTGTGGGTGGGGGTGGGAAGGAATGGGGACAGAATTTTCCTCATTTTAGCCAGCACAGGTGTTAATACTTTCTAGGAAGGGGAGAAAAGAAACATTTATCAGCATCAAGAGAAATGTCACAGATAAAAGCAACACTGTATTCAGGAATTCAAGGTTTTAAATAAAAAGTGAACAGAAGAATGAATCTTTACATCCTTGTATTCCAAGTGACATAGGGAGTGGTTTTAGGAATATGTCTTACAAGAAAATTAAAAAGTAAATTAAGGAAAACCTTGGTGACAGGAAAAGTGAAGCTGACCCTGAAGTTTCTGTACAAAGCTTGGTCTTTCTGTTCTGTTTTGATGCTAAAAGCAAGCCATAGTTAACTCTGAGCTTCCTAGCAGCCAAAGCAAAAAATGAAAACAGGTATCACCAGTACGATTCACAAGCTTGCAGATTAGATCAGCTGTGTGGGAGAAGCATATATTGACACCAGAGTTAACCTCTCTTCAAGGACTGGAACAGTAATGCTGCGCACAAGTCCTCAACACACTGCACTAAGTCGGGCTATTCTCATGACCGAAGCCCACATCGGCCACAGGGCCAGGCACGCAGCAGGCACTGACATTTACTGACTGAACGACTGTAAGCATAACGCTAATGTACACTTGGCCAGAGCAATTACACAAGGAGCCAAAATTTGGGTCCAGGAATTTGGCTCTCTCGTCATCTAGCTTGATCCAAGCATAACATTTAAAATAGCTACAGTAACAGACCATTTGTCTCTCAAGCAGTGAGTACTGCTTTTCCCAAAAGAAACACAAGGACTACAGGAATCATTCTGCAAATGTATTTGGCGTCGACAGGAGGCAGTATTGAGCCATGGGTCACAGCAAGTTTATACTCTTGTTCTTGAAGGGAGGACAGTATTGAAAGGAACTCTGCCTACTACTTAGCTATGGGGAAACAAACTACCCTCTTTAATATACACAACTGAAAGGCCTGAACAAGAAAAAAAGTCATGGAATAAACCTGGTGACTGGAAAATTCAACACATGTAATAAATTGAACTCTCCAGGGGTGAAAACCACCCAGGAGAGGGAGACCTAAAGCATTCGTGCTCAGTACAGAGCCCACAGGGGCAGTGAATAATTCACTATTACCTTGCTTACGAAGTTTATTCACGTACAGACTTTTGAGAGATGGCTTAGAAATTCCACACCAACCACTTACGACTAGGAACATATTTCTTTCCATCATCGCCAAGTCTCTGGGCATGTAGGGTCAGGAAACTTATCCAGTTACTTGCTGACTTATTTTATCAGTGTTTGGTGTTTAATATGTTCCAGCCAAGCAAATCTGCCCTGTAGTAGTTATCTGAACTTACTTGGGCAAGCCACTGAAAATACAGGAAACTTTAAAAATTAGGAAAAAACAAAGTGGTCCTATAGAAGACTAGAAAGTTTCAAGTAACTTCAACGCTTACCTCTAGGGAGATGAATGATGTCATTTTCACTAGGTGTGGGCCACGCGGGGACCTCCAGGTCAATCTCTCCACGGTAATTTTTCTTCTCAATGGGTATGTTAGTCGGTTCTGGGACATACATTTCTACAAGAAGGAAGCAGTTTTCTGAGAGATGATGGAGAGAAGCTGCCTTTGTTGTCTTTTATACCCTTAATCCAAATGGAACATCCAACGTAATACTGTGTTTCCCAAGACATGCAAGGTGCAGTTTCCGCATTTACCTCACTGGTGCCAGAGTCACCAGCTCTGCAGTGGTGGGAAGCACTTCTTACAATGAAAAGAATAAGAGGTTTTCTGCCCCACCAGGTTTCCTCACGGCAAGTGGTGCTGGCTCTATAGTTTTGTTTGAACTGATGAGGACTGACAAAATACAGCAATATACTTGGGAGAGCTAAATACTGTACTTTAGTAACTGTGGCTCTTTAATCCGCAGTGTTCAATCACTTACATAAATGCCAGTGGCACTGACACAGTTACCCCTCTGCTGTCTCCCTCTGAGGGCGACGGGTGGGGGCAGACCTTGAGGCGGCGCAAGTGTGTTACAGTACTAGGGGGACGACTCCGACGGGAGACTCATCTTCAGGCTGTGTGTGCGCTATCTGGCTGGACTGCAAAGGCATCTTGACCAACACAACTCTGTAACATGAATCAAAACTGTCTAAGAATATTCTTTATCCTCACGTTTTTTTGGAAGCCAAGTTCTAGGCAGAATCAGAGAAGGAAATTTAGAGCTCTCCTCAGCAAATACGTTTTTACACCTGTATTTCATCTGGCTGCCAAGTGGCCCAACAGTTTAATGAAAAGAAATAATTCTTAACCTCTGTTTTTAAAATGCCAAAGTGAAAGCCTGCCCCACTCAGGTACTTCCTTTTGATCAGTTCCATTTCATATCAAGCAATTTTTATAAAGATGTTGGCATTAATAATCCTAAGTACTCACTAGAACCCAAAGACCAAAATAAACACATAAATATAAATTAAACAGGGCTCATAATCCTCTCTATTTGATTGTTTTCAATCCCAAAGCTATCAGGCTTTCAACAAAGTGATAAAGAGGAGAGTCCTTGCTCAGCTTCGGAGTCAGTGAAGCGCCCAGCCAGGCAAACAACCCAGAGAGGTTAAGGAACTCACTAAGGTTATGTGCTAGTAAGCGGTAGAGCCGGGATTCCAATGTACAACATTCCACTGTTCTGGGATTCCAAAGCTCAAGTTTTCTTGCTTCATCCAAGTATAAAGCCACTTTAGTCTTAGTCCTCTACTCTGATTTCTTACTTAAAAGACCTTTAGACTTAAAAGGTCTTTAGTTTCAAAAAGCTCAGTGGATCCCTGCGAGATCCAGAATTAGAACACACTGAAAATACCATCTGCAGAAACAGGAATACATACAAACGAATGATTCTCAAGAAGCCAGGCGTGGTGGCATACACCTATAATCCCAGCACTCGGGAGGCTGAGGCAGGAGCGTTGCCTAAAGTTTGAGGCCAGTCTGGGCTACACAATGAATTCAAGGCCAGCCTGAACTATACAACAAGGCCTTGTCTTAAAAATTTGCTGTATTCGAATCATCAAAACATCTTATAAACTGTACTGATTCTCCTAGGTCCTCATTTGGTGGGTCTTGCCTGGGTCATTCCGGGAGGTGGTTGTAGAGGGATGGTCGCTCTGCCCACCCACTAGAAAGCCAGATCTGGGGCATGAATGTTCTCGATGACTCTGGGAAGAAAAGCACTCGGGTGATGTGTTTCAGTGCACAGGGGCCTTCGTCCCTTCCCTGCCCTGCGTAGCTTGTGGAGTGGGGCCTTCCTACTCCAGCAGGACCCACACTGGCTGGCCCCCAGCGCTAGCATGACAGAGGGATGGGCGGTCTGTTCCGTCAGACCTGTGACTTCTGACAGCCTCACAGAGAAAGTCTCCACAGAGGCTCCAAAGCTGGGGTAAACCCAGTTCCACCTCCGGGTTCTTCTTGGTGAGAGCAGTAGAGAAGCAGCTTTGAAAGTGCCAGGCCTGGCACACCCCTCCCTATGGGGAGGTTTCAGGTAAAACTGTGCCAACAACAGACACTCCATGGGGTAACTTCTCTTCCCACAGGGGCTTCGAAAGGCTCTATCTGGTGGACACAGGCAGGGAATGTTAGGCAGACGGGTCTCGGGTACAGGAGAGGTCTTCAGTGATTAATTAGGCCGCCAATGTTCTATAAAGGCTTCCTGAGCATATCCTGTGAGGCAGATGCTGGTCAGGGCGTTAGGAGTCAGCTCAGCTGTCTCAATCCCTGCTGCACTCCAGGGTCTCCTGACGACCGCTCCTGACGGGTCTTCTCACTGCCCAGCGGCTCCCACCTATCCTCTGTGTCAGCTCACACCACTAACTCAGTTCAACTCTGATTAAAACCCACCCACGTCTCCTTTCTCACAGAATACAGCTCCAGTTTGGAGCCCTCGAGTATGTCCATGCACGCGTGTGCTCCTGTTTCCTTTTAATTCAAACTTAAGAGAAAAACTGCTTCTGAGCAGTTTTGCCAAACAAAAAGAAGATGAAGTTATCAGCAAAAAGCAGTGGAAATGCTGTTTGTTTCCACGCCTGGATCGAGACCTTCCAAGGCCGACGACTGCGTTCAACCCAGACCCTAACACGCAGCGCCTCGCCTTCCCAGCAGGGCCCTTCCTCGCTGCTCCTACTGCAGATGGCCACAGCCAGGAGACCGACGCAAAGCTCCCCCGCCCTGCCACACAGCTCAGGGCCGCCCGCACACAAGCAACCGTTACTCCGTAGTTCTACCTGATATGAACTTCGGTGACACTGAAGACAACGTACGGATGAAATATTTTATTTTCAGAGGAATGTGGTCATTTGTGGAGTCACCTTCCTTAAGATGTCCCTTTCTGGAATCTGGGGCAAGCTGCTTGAGGCTCACAAACTGAGGGCACCACTTTTTTGGGAGGTGCCTCCTGAAGTGACTTAGGACCCAGAGTGTCCCAGACCTTCTGCTAACTACCCGCATGACTTTGCTCTGTCTGGGGTCAAAGCAACGGTCCCGTTGGCTGGAGAGACCAGAGTGCCCGCTGCTATCATTTCATCCATCCTCACAGCGCAGCTGGGTGAGGCATGTGCTATCCGGATGAGAAGTGGAAGCCTGCAGGTCTGGTGAACAGCTCTGAATAAGGTCACACAGACAGCTGTCAAAACAGGGGACTAGCATCCCTCTGCCTTCGTCAGTGCACGGCAAAAGCCTGACGGCCAAATCTGCTTAGCAGTAAGATGGAGAATGAGGCACCCACAACACGGAAGGAGCGTTAATCGGCAGAAATTAAGTTTTGATCCAACAATAATGCCTAAGTCACTGGAGAAATCTTGAGTGATGAATGAAGGTGTTAGCAATATCTGTCCTCTTATTAAAGTCACAAACAAAGGAGACTGAAACTTTATTCCTACACCACTGCCACAATATACCACTGTCCTTGCTGTCCCCTTCCTGCAACATCTGCATGGTGTATCACAGCTGTCCCGGCTTCTTATGCCCTAGTCCCTCCAGCACACCACCCTGCCCGTCTCCCCCAAATACACTTGACATCCACATCAAACACCTGCTCAAAAATGAGCCCTCCCACTCCTACAAAGGATGGAATGGAACTCTTCATCTGATAATCAGGGCACTAATAATCTTGACCAGTGCTCATTTTTTCTGTCCTTACTTCCTGCTTGCCAGAATTCACAACTCCAGGGTCTTGGCTGTGACCTCTCGCATCTCAAGGTCTTTGGTCAGACTACCTTCTTAACGCCAATAAAGAGTAGACGTATCTTTCAAGTTCCAGGGCAAATCCTTTCTCTGTGAAACCCTCCAAGGTCACTCTCCCTTAGAGTAAAATGCTACGCATGAATTTGGTCTGCACTCATGATCTGTATCAGAGTTACACAACCAGCATCTCTAAACTGCCTCTCCTGTTCTCTTTTGAAATACTGCAACCACTATGGTCAAGATGACTAGAACCAAGTTTTGCTTTTGCTTCAACTTTCAGAGAGGGGGTAGGTGAGGAGGGATCGGCAAAAGGAAGCGAAGAAGGAGCACCAGGAACAAGGGGAGATGATGAGAGAGCGGGTGATGAGGGAGCCAAGTGGAGACAGGGTTCAGGTGGGAAGAAGCACACAGCCGCGCCAGGAGCCGCCATTATCGACGTCAAGGTGGTAAGTGGGAACGGTTTTGTGTTTAACACTGTTCTTTTTAGGGGATAAAAAGGACATTTTCAGAAATGTTCAAACAGGGCTAGTCTGCACAACACCTAAGTAAGAGGCCAACGTGTGAACTGCTCAGCTAACCACTCTGGGTTTTGCAATTGTGCAGCAGAAAACGTGCTTCTAAACTGGCTGGAATCCCAGGTTACAGTAGAGCAAGACTAATGAAACACTGCAAGAGGACCGGAGAGCTGAGGTGAAGATGGGAAGGTTTCCGACGAATTCAGGACCTCCCTCAACGGGATCTAAGCGCGAGCCCTCGCTTCTTTCTGTCGGTGCTGTCCAGACTGCCTAGGAAGTCTCGGCGTTTAGGGGATCACCTGGGAGCGCTGCTCAGAGGCTGCCCTGGGAGGGCACAAGTCCTGTATCTCTGGGACTAGAGCAGGGTCAGGAGATGCAGATGCAGAACTAGGAGGAGGCCTGGGTCAGTGCATCTGGGCAGCGGTGGGGCCTTGGGTGGCGATGAAGAGACTGAATGATGCAGCTGACACGAGCAGTGGGATTCTGGGAGAGACGCAGGTTTGGGGTCCATGACAGCCAGCTGGGGGCGGGGCGGGGAGCGTTCACTGGTTACACTCCATGTGGGGAGAGATGAAAAGGTCACCCAAGACTTGGCAGAAGGCTGCATGTGATGGTCGGGTTAAAGGCTGGAACTGATGAACTGAAAAAAGAATGAACCAGAACTGCATTCTTTAAATGCCAGCCTTCCCTGCAGGGTCTGATATACATTCACGTCGTACCAGCTCCCAAGCATATTCCTGCCGGCGTCTGATCCTGGGATCTTTTTAAACCGCTACTCCACTAGGGCAGGGGTCAATAGATTGTATGGCTTTACTGCCAGGAAAGGTTACGAGAACCTAAGTCAGAAGAACCACAGCAATTCTGACCTGGAACCCGAATTGGCCCTCACCTGGGTGGTCAGTTACCCTGGGTGTTTGTAGGGGACAATTTTAGCTGGGCCCACACTCCTCTTGGGTCACGGACTCATGGTTGGGTGAGCAGGTTCTGGGTTAGAAATTAACACTGCAGCTTGACAATGGAAGGATGGTGGCTCAATACCTGGACACATTGGGCAGCAACTTCCTTCCACGTTGATGGGCTCTACGCAGGGCAGAGGGGGGCAGCTGACGGTGGAGCAGAGGGTCTGGCCCTGCAGGCAATAGCAGTGTGTGCAGCTGTCGATGTCCCACCGCTCCTCATCGGCATAGGCCTTCCCACCGAAGTGACACACTGCTTTCTTGGGAACTGTGTCCTCTAGTGAAAAGAACAGCACATGGTGGAGTTGCGTGGGGTGACAACACAATGTATTAGTACACATGAGACAAAGGGGGACAGCTTTGTACAATCAAACTATGCTTTGAGATTGCCAGAATCCGGTCAGTCACCTGTTTCCCCAGTCCCCTGCTGCCGTTCTCCTAGGAGGCCTTCAGAACCTGTGGCCTGACACTGCTCAAAGGCCACACAGGCTAACACTGAATGGTAATGAAGCAACCGGCTGGGCATGACACCTCCGTGGAGGTGACAGATATACAGACACCGAGAAAAGATCCAGTGACATGTCCTGCAGCCAGAGACGGACTCCAGAAAGGCCCACTTTCAGTCAGTCTCTCTCTCTTTTTTGGTAAATGATGCAAAGGAAAGGTAAGGAATGTCAATGGAGCACCGTGCAGAACTGAGGGGTTTCCTCTGCCACCCGCAGGGGAAGTCTGTGCTGGGAGAGCCATTTTCCTCATTTTTCAGAGATTCTGTGGGGCTTTCTCTCTCACCAACAAAAACACTTCCACTTCAGAAATGAGCTTATTTTATCTCAATCTAAGTTTTTTTTTTGTGGGGGGAAATGTGGTTCTTGGGAACAGAATGTTTTTAAAGAAGTATTCTGATGTATAATACAGGAATTTATGGCTGAAACATTTTTTCTCTGCTACCCTTTACCATCCTCAATTCTGCTCTCAGTCAACCTTTTCTTTGAAAGTTCCTGTCTCTTATTAACTTATTTACAGACAGTCCTTTCCCTCTACAGGTCAAGAATGGTGGTTCTGAGTGAGCCCAAGTGACCCCATGTGACCAGAAGCCAGGCAGAGATGGGGCAAATCTGTGGAGAAATACGAGCACTTCCTGTCACAGGCAGGTCAGTAACTAGATGCCTCCTATTACTCTGGGGAAACTTTTTGTTCAGATTCCAAAGGCAGCTTCACTCGCCACTGGTCACTAGTAAATGAAAAACTACGCAGGAATCTGAAAGGAAAGCTCCTTAGGAAAGGAGTGGTCCCCAGGGCCCAGCGTTCTTCCTTCCTGGAAGGCAGCTGGGAAGTTCTCAGCAGGGGAACTGTTCACTGAACAGACACAAAGGACAGAACCCAGGATGTCTGAGCACAGGAAGCGGCTTACATCAAGAGTTAAAAATGTGTCGTCTCAAATTTTCAGCACTTTTCTACCATGTCTCCTACTGCTCCTTAAGCTTCAACAAGGATAAACGTGCAATTGTGTTAAGTTCTAGTTATTATCAGAACTTTTCCAATATCTATTCACATCTGCTTAAAAAGGACTTCACTGTGTTTCTACATGTTCCACAGAAAATATTTTGGCACGCTATTAAGTTAAAACCAAATCTGGAAGCTTTCAAACCACACCTATGACTCCAGTTCGTACGAATATGGGATCCCAAAGGAAGTGACTGCATTAAGATACACCAAGTGTACCTGTCAAACTGGCTACGCAGAGCCTAATTCAAGTACAATTCTGACTTCCAACCAGCATTTCACCAAGGACACTAGGTTGGCCACCAAATCTAGAGTCTATCAGGTAGTGAATTCATGAGGAAAGGGAGCCTTCCTTGATAATGCGATGGCACTGACTATATGCTACATAAACCCGGCAACAGCTCATGATGAACAGCATCGCTGACTGCCGTGTGAGCAACCGTGGCTACTGTGCAAGGGAATTACAAAAGAGAAGGTGGAATCCCTTGCCACGCCTCGTCCGCCACTCCCTCTGCCTCTTTCCTCTGTGGCCTCTTTTATCAGTGCTGCTCTTGGAAGAGAAGGTGAAGGAAGCACAGACAGACAGACAGACAGACAGACAGGTAAGAACTCTGCAAAAAGGGGTTTGATTCAAGACCAGCTACTACTGGGCTCTGTTTCCTTAAGATCTTAGCAAGGTATTTAATGCTACTAATGTTTGTAAGGTCAGAATTATCTTTTAAAACTAGGTTAAAATGTTACAAAGAGCAATTACATGCTAGCCATTAGAATACCATTTGTACACTTTACAAAAGTCGATGCCAAAGAAGGCCATTTCCTGGCCCAGAGGCCCACACAGTAGCGGTGGACACAGGCCTGGGGGTCCCTGACCAGTGTGACTGAAAGAGGGCCACACAACATGCAGGGCAAAACGCCATTCCTCTGATGAAGTAACAATTCTACTTGTAGTAATCTAGCCCAAGGAAATAGTCAGAAAAGGTCTGAAAGGGAAGTTGTTTATGGAGATGTCACTGCAGTGTTATTTACAATAGCAAGAAATCAGGGGGAAAACCTGTGTCCAACAGTAAGAAAATACTGAAATGTCTCATGACATAATTGCCCCATAATCCTATGCTGTTATATGTAGCCCAAATGCAACCATATAAGGAGAACAACTAAAAACTCTAGAAAGGAAGGAAAATCTTAATAGTGCCTATTAGACAAGGATTGAATTTTTCTTTTTTAACAATGAAACATGCTACCCTTGATAAGGAGTCAAACATATCTAAAGCAGAAATCTCACACAGACACACTCATATGCAATACTCTTCTCCCCCAACGCTGGCTACCCACAAATGCGGGCCTAGGGAGGGGCAAATCTTGGAGTGAGCGTGGTTCTAAGAAATCTGGCCATGTAAGTGGTGCTTCAGGAAGGATACCAACCCATTTAGAAGAATCGCAACAGACTGCAAGAAAACTAAACCGCACAAGCCGTGCCAAAGATCAAACGCTAAGCCTCAGAGTAACACAGCGTCTATGTAAACCACTCATTCGGTAATTGTATGAGATCACTGTCTAACAGCACATTTATAAAATGCTGTGAGAATGAACAACTGCTCTGAACGCTTCGGAGGTGAGAGAGTGAAAGAATGTCTGACCACGTATTAGGTGAAATTAGCACTTCTCATTCTGTCACCAAAATAATTCCTTACTAAGTTCCATGAAGGTTAATATTCAAAGCAGCAGAGTGGTGAGCACAAATGTAGTGGGACCTGTTACCGTGGAGGACCCACAGAGAGACTCCTGCTGCCCCGCTGCTCAGAGGAAGACATTCCTGGAGCGCTCAGGACCCTTCCTGGCCTGAGTGAAACTATCTCCTTGCAAGGGGTGGGCTGACCTAGTTTTTATGTTTTTCTCCCAACTTAGCTGTTTCACCCAAGCTCTACTCATCACTGATTAACTCGGAAGCATCTCACCTTCAGCTTCAGTTCATCTCCAACGAAGCTCATTCAAACTTGAGGTCAGGTTTAGAAGCCTGGGGGTATCAGACAGGCAGAGCACAGAGATGAATGCCAGTCCCCTGCCAGCAGGCAGCCCTGGCAGGATCTTTTTCATGTTGGCTCCAGTGTGCCTGGGGCTCTCTAGAAAAACTTTCTGGCTATCCACAACTTTCAGCACCCATGGAAGGTTGAGTTGGTATCAGTGCCCAATGCGGGTGAGTCAACATTAGCAGTGGTTGCACTGCATCGGGGTGGCAGGAACCCCCAAATGTACCAGGCACTAATTCGTGATGGGCCCTGTTTCAGAGGCTGCAACACAGAAATGCCTGATATCGTACTTAATCCATCTGAATCACGGTAACAACATTTCATAACTGCAAATGTTTCTTCACAGGGCATAAGACCCAGCCACAGTTATTGCTGAGACGTGGGCTGGTCACTGCTCTACTATATTTTTATACAAATAATGGAAGACTCTTGGTTTTTTGGAAAAGCTCTGGCTAATCTTTACCAAGGTGGCTGCTACCTGGTCCAGATTAGATTAGATTTTAGTTAATGAGGCTTCATAGAAATACTCTGCTTTGAGCATATTTCCCTTGACAGACCACTGACCAGAACAAAGGCTTGAAAGAGCAAGCTTCGGCTGACAGGAGGCCTTGATGTCCCCATTTCTTACATGCTTGCATCTCCCCTAGGTACACTGTACAGCAAGCGACAGTACTGACAGCTTCTTCCAGGAAGTATCTGGGTTAATCTGGGAAAGCTCTGCTGGAAGCTTTTAGAATCCTTTAGAAGCAGGGGGACACGAGGACAAGTCTAAGCAATCTAGAATTCTAAGTAATAAAGTAATAAAGTTCCTGCAGTCTTTGGGGGGAACAACACAGTCTAATCAAGAATATGTTACAAGTATGTTAAGTACTCAGCCTGAAAAGGAATGTAGAAAAAGACTGGCACGAGACTAAGAATAACCTCACGCGAGTATGTAGCCATCGACTGGGTTGTGGCATTTCACTGTGACCACCGCATTATCACTCCAATGGGTTTGTTGAAGCTGACAATGACATTAAATTCTGTTCTTCAGTACCTAGAAGTACTCATAACTTCCCCTTGTTGAATGCCTGCTGTGTATCAAGACCCACATGAAGCAGTTTTAAACGAGTCAATTCCATGTGAGCTCCATAACAGAAGGCAGAGTACTGTGTTAATTCCACAGAAATCTGACGAACAGGGAAGTGAAGTCACTTGTCCAGGATGTGTGGCTAGCAAGTGTGAGGTGAGGACAAGAACCCAAGCGCACCTTCTGCCCGCAGACACACAGTGCCATGACCTAAGGGGGCCGCTTTCTGGGCAGGCACTGGTGCCACACAAACAAAAGTGGTTCTAATGACTGAATCTACGAATGTCACCACTCCTTTCATCGGACGGCATGTACATGCCCGGTACAGTACCGCCAAGGAGTGAAGACGGCGCGGTGATCACTAAGGGTTCCTGGTCTTCCCTGCAAACGTGTCCATCGACGTGTGTCTCCCCACCTCTCTCTCACAGGAAAAGGACTTGAGCAGCATGTTCCAAGGAAAACATGAGGTATGACACTAATATAATAAAGTTTATTTTTAAAACAAACACATCAGGAGTTATATCTCCAAACAAACATGATCCCTAACTAGTTCTTGCAGCAGGCTATACGTGCATTCCAATGACAACGCCCTGGCTTTGTACAGCTTTGGAATTTTCTTTTGCAAAGGCATTCAGGGCCAGTTTTTGAAACACACAAGGAAGACAATTACTCCTTAATGGAGTAACCGCTTGATTTAGATCAGCCCTGGTTTCCTCAGCCCTGGCCTGTACCTCACCCATCAGACTCAGCTTGAGATGCTCTGGGCTTCTTACAGAAACAAAGCTGAGGCTAGAGCCTGAAGCTTTGCTTCTGCAACCATTATCACCATTGCGTATCAGCAGCCTGGAGCCCTCTGCCACCGTGGCTGCATCAGAGGGACACTTGGACTCATGAAGTGCTGGGGGATGTCCTCTCTCTTTTGGATTGAAGTATGAGCAACATCATCTTGTTATAACTATGACTACAATAAAAATACACAACGTCTTTTAGCTGAAGGACTGTTTTTGCTTCCATTTCTCCTGTATTCCTGTTGATGTGAAAAGGGAAGAAGCGATCAGGTCTTGAGATGCTCTCTCCTTCCAGGCTGATTTCTTCAACTGCTTAAACTCATCATCTCAAGTCTTCCCAAGTTAAGAAAAGAAGACTTAACAGGCTGTACAGATTAGACTCTATTTTTTTATTCTTGAGCTATTTAACTACCCCAGAAAGCTAACTGATGGCTGGGGAAATCCAGAAGTGTTTTCTTCCTCTATCAAAATCCAACTAATCCAACTTAGACTCTCAGGAGTCACTGATGTGAATGCACAGCCTTCGCTGACTCTGACCATGATGCTAGGTACACATACACCCTGAAAAGAAGCTGTCCCCAGTCTGCTCCCTGCTTTCCTTCATGGACGGATAGAGACCTAAACCCCCGCTTCTACTCTAACCTATACTGAAGCTGGGTTTGCACTTTCTGCCCAGGAGACGACTTTCTGGATGGTTACTTCAGGTTCTAATTCTGTTTTGGTGGTCATGGTGGGGGAGTAACTTCCTGGGAGGAAGTTAGGCAGCTTTAGAAATTGCATCAGTTCTTTCAAATCTCCTGTGTACTATTCAGAGTCCGGAAAAGTAATTTACTCTGGGATCTTGGTGGCCAAGAAGCTAAATGCAGCTCTCACTCTAAGTCCTCCTGCAAACCAACCCAACACAGTATGAGCGCGGCGTTCCTTCTACACAAGGAGACGAGGCCTGATGAACTATTCTGAGGCCCGAGACACAGCAGTGTAAAAGGTGTTCAAAACCCAGCTGTAATGGCAAATGCTTCTGGATCCAGAGGGTCTCATAAGCCTGTGTGAGTCCACATCTAAAAGGATGTGCCAACGTATTGGTTTTTTTTGACAGGGTCTTGCTATGTAGTGCAGGCTGGCTTTGAACTTACATAGGTAGTCCAACCTAGCCTCAAACTCACAGCAATCCTCCTGTCTCAGCCTCCCGAGTGCTGTGATTACAGGTGTGTGCTACCATGCCTGGCTGTACCAAAGGTTTTGAAAAGATGTGCAGATACCTGGCCATATTACAAAGGTACCAACGTACGATGTACACTATAAATGAAGTGGAAAAGATAGCCACGTATTACCAGCTGGGTCATTACACAGCTGACTTGAATAAGTATAGAGAAAGTAGTTTTTAAAATGTGAGTGTACACCTGTTACAATGCAGTATGATATTCTCTCTTTAGCTCACAAAGGAGCAAACTACCACTCATACTCATGTATTTTACTTTCTCTTAACTGATAGCACACTTAAATCCCTGGCCTGTGATGTCATTTTTGCTTCTGTATCAAGAGCTGGGAATATAAGCTTGGGGGATACATAAAAGATGAGCGACCCCTGCTTGAGAAAATACTGTAATTTAAAAACAACATAAGGAGGAGACGAAGAGAAACTGTAATGAAGCAGGAATCTGAGCAAGCAACGCAGAGGTCACTAAGAGGTGTGTGGACTCAAGCACAGACACTGAGTCCCACTGTGCCAGCTCAGGGGACGTCACTCCAAGAGTGTGAGGGCAGAGCCCGGAGCTTTGCCGGTGCAGGGACAGTATGAATGAGGCAGCGATCCACTATACCAATAGTGACTAGGTCAGTAAATGATTATAGAGATTTTTGGCTGAAAAAAAATCCACTGATTTCATTTAAAGTTTGATCATTTTATAACTTTCAGTTTCTAATACAGAAAACATTTGTTCTTAACTATCTTTAAAAAGAAAAAAGTTAAGACAAATATCAGTAGAGGGGTTGACTCTGGCTTCTGCATGATGTCCTAACAGCTGTGAAAGCTAACTCGGCTATGGACGTCCTTTTCCAGAAGTCTACTTTGCTTTGTTTTCTTCCATATAGTTTTTGGGATGGGAAACTGAAGTCTATTTATAAAGGTTTTGAACTCACTTTGTAGCAGAGGCTGGCCCCACACTCACAGCAGTCTCCCTGCCTCAGCTTCCCGAGTGCTGGGATTACAGGGGTGCACCACCACACTGGGCTCAGGTCTCTTCAATATACTGGAACGAACAGATGATTGCCCAGGGCTCCAAGTCAATAAATGAATTATAAATTTCACTGTGTTCCATAAAGAGAAATCTTATCGAACTGGTAAACACAATGAAGGAAGTACTTCAGACTTCCTTGATGGTTCAAGGGAGCATTTCACTTTTCAGCTTTAAATGCAGTCTTATTCATAGCAAGGCCTACAATCCAAGGTACATCCATTGGTACGTGGCGGTTATACAAAGAAATCGTTTTTGAAATAAATAAATGTAGTCTAAAAGGCAAGCAGGAACAATGAAAGACCAAGATGGGCCAAAGAAGAAACAAATCAAGTTTCCTTTAGGATTTAAAAGAAGTGGTCTGTGTAAAAGAGTACAGCATCTAGTGAGAAATACCTTCAAGTGGAAGCCACCTGACTCCCAGACTGGCCAGTCTCTGCAGCTACAGATGTTTCGCCCTGTCTCACCCTAATTCTGTTAGGCTTCAGCTGCAGCTTTCAGAGAGTCTCACTCACACTCCTGACCTTTGGAGGGTAGAAAATCTGCTTTGGCCTCCTGGACGGACATACGAAGAAAAAGACCAAAGTGTCGCAGGGCAAGAGCTCAAGTGCAGAGGATCTCCCCCAGGTAACCGAGCCGCCTGAATTTCTGTGCACATTGCCACAGGCCTGAAAAGAACACTGAAGGGAAAGGAAGCTTCTTGCGGGAGATGCAGGAAGAGATGCCTGCCAGGCTGCAGAAAAAAACCTACACCAGCTGAAATGTGTTTATTTTTGTTGAGGAACTTCAGACCACCTCCAAAGTTAGTACAGTGTCTGACAACCAGAATGTCCGTACTCTCACATTCTGAACAACACACAGACACGCATTCCCTTTCCCTTGCCTTTTCATTAAATCACAAGTCTCCTTTCATTAGGTCACTTTCCCACTCACTGTGATAATGTGGGTCTCAGTGTAGGGGCCACAGCGACCCACAGCTGTGAAGGACAGGAGATGTAGAGCAGCTCTTCCCTACCCCAGGAGGGTCTGCCCTGGCGAGAGACACCCCTTGCTGAGATCATGCTGGATACCTCCACTCTTCACGTAGGACCAGCCTCTCAACGTAAACAAAATACAGCGTCCCACTTCCTCCCATCTGACAATGAATGGGGACGGGGAGGGGCAGTGAAGTTTGGGGGGCAGGGACTGTCACCACACATCTGCATCACAGAAAAGCAGCCGTTTCCACCTAGATCACAGTAAGATGACAGGAGGAGCCTTAAGGTTTTAAAGACAAAACCAGGCAGGACGAGGTACAGCACCAAAGCTCATCGTTGAGATGTTGTATTGCAGCTTTCTTCTTGCAGAAGCCACGTCCTGCATCTACCGGCAAGACAGGAGGGTCTACTGGATGTGCATTACTCAGCTCAGCTCGATCTGTGAGGCCCGCTCAATGCTCATCTCCAACCACGTTCACCGTTCATAAAGTATTTGCTCTTAGGTACACTGTCACTTGATTCTCATAGCTCTTTTTGTGAAGCACAGGACAGCAGCATTATTTTCACCCCACAGAGGAGACAACTGAGATAGGATTACATCCTATCACGAAGACATACAGCTAGTATGTGACACAGCTGTGATCCTAACTCTTTGGCTCTAAGGTAAGTTGTTTCCAATGTGCAGAAGTTTTTAATTTAAAGAAATGCATTGGAAAAGCAGCTGTGAAAATGTTCCAATGAAGATGCCAGTATCAAAACATTATGGTTTAAAAATGTGTAACACTGAATGCCATGAGTTGTGTATTTTAAAGATGTTGAATTAAATATTTACTATATACTTGATTTCTGGGCTGAGGTGAATACACAATGATCAACAGATGTTCCAAAGAGATACTATATATGTGTGTGTACATGTCTCTGTGTGTACATACACACACAGATCTAAGATACTGTTTTGATACAGTTAAACAGAAATATAAGGAAAAGGAATGTTGTATAGTAGACTGATTTAATATAAAAAATAGACCTCTAAAACTAGTAGAGGGAACCTTACTGAATTATTAGCTCATGACGATCATTATACAGTTATCACAGCCAAATAAGAATAATTCTGACACGAGCCAGGCCAGCTCCATTTCAAATATAATATATAGTATATAGAGTAAATTTAAAAAATAGCCAAACCCTAATCAGATGATGTACAACCTATAAGAAAATAGTTCTTATGTACTACCTACCATACAGCTCGTTTTCACAGATCCTTAAAGAAATATGATAAAGGCATTCTAAAGGTGACTCAGCCACATGATCAGAATACCTTAACTTGGTTCAAATGGAAACTATAAACCACATATATATTGATATCACATTATATACAATACACCCAAACAACTATTGCCCAAGTAACTAACCTTTGACAAAAACCTAAGTGAAAGGCATGCACTGAAACTCAGGATTTCCAGCTGACAAATACGACCCTAAGTATTATTTCTGCTCTGGAAAGGACCTGGAGAGGTGGGTAGCATGTGACCGACGATAAGGCCATGGATGCTTCAGCCAGCCCTGTCTTGCCTGGTGAAGCGTATCTTAATGGAGGCGTCTTCAATGTACAAGGAACCACGTATCTCATCTACTGTCACATGTAAGAAATCCCACCAGACCCTTGCTCTACACCTGATTCATACTCAGGTCATCTCTTAAGCCATTCTTAGAGTGAACGAAACTACAAAAATAAATCCAAGTTTACATGTATCTGTGTAGGAAGCCAGGGTACAAAACATTAGAAAATTAGATGTTCCATTAAAATGATTGGGTAATTACTACTTAGTTTCTTTCCAGTGGGATGAATTCCCTAATGATGGGTATTATAAGTAATTAGACAAAGCTGTTCACTTTTCAAAATTAATCATCAATCCTATCAATTATGTCTGCATTAGACATTCTATTAAATTAGTACACATAATATGAGGCCTTCACACATCAAGGGAGAAGCATTATCACTGCACATTAGTGACTTGATAATCTGGCTGAAAGGAACACAAATACTGGTAATTACAGGGCTACTTTTACTAGGATCACCACTTTGCATTTCTCTTACGGTAAGAAAAAAGGATGCTTCACAAGGTGAAAGCAAGCACACTTCCAGCTTTTGAGCACTAGAAAAAAACGCCAGCCGGATGGCAGGTGTGAGGTTTTTATAGCTCCGTGTTTGACTAACTCCAGAGATCACCACGCCGAGAGGAGTCCTGCAGCCATGGTGAGGTCAGCACCACGGGCTGGGCTACTGACTTTGCGCAGCTGCTCAGTGAGGCACACATGAACAGACCATCTGGAGTAGAACCAGGGAAGCCAGAGCCAGGCAACCCTGCAGGTTCTCATCCTCCATGTTCTCCGGACAGACAGGACAAACAATGGCATGTTTCTCCTCTTTCCTTTCCCGGGATCCTTCTGGGGTCATGAACTCATTTTGGGTGTGCTGGCTTTGCACAGGCCTGATGCCCTACACAGGGGCACCAGGCTCACTGGAAGTCAGGACCTCTCACCTGGTACAAGACCAAACCCAAAAAGCAAACTGGAGAGTTAAGACAGGAAAACCCTCAACTGCAGTCACGAACTGAAATTCGAATGCTTGGGCACAGCAGGGCTATGAGGAAAAGGATGGCATCTAACTGAACAAGAATGATGCAGACGAAGGGGCTTAATGACTATTTTAATAGTAACACAACAGGTATGAAACACGGAGATGAACAGGCGGACACAGAACACCGTTATTGTTTATCCAGCGCTAGGCCTCCCCACACGGCCACCTGTGGGTAAGTCACAGGTTTACAGAACAGCTACACGTGCACCCGTGGGGGGAGGCAGCTGTTGAGAGCGGGTGCCAAAACAAAATTCTGCTACGTCGTTATGTCCTTACAGGACCACAGTTTAGTGAAAGTCCTTGAAATCTAACTGAAAATCACAAATTTGGGCGAAATCGGTCTTTTCTTGCACATGAAGGTATCGTCTAAATGACCCAGGAATTGGAAGTATGAAGGAAAAGGGGAAAAAAGCAAATGACAAAAAGGTGGATACAGAACACTACGATTTGCAGGTTTCTTTCCACTGTTTTGATTTTATGATGGTTTTGTGAGAGACACAAGCAATTCACGGTTATGATGTGGAAACAAACTCACCAGTCGAACAATTTACTAATTACTGTTTTACCAACTAGGCAGTAAAACAGAACAGGAAAATTCCTCCCAACAAACAGTCTAAGAATTCTCAACACAGACGAGCTCCATTGCTAGGCTTTTTTCCTGAAAAGTGACACGGAATTCTCAGGCCTCCTGGGCCTTGGTTTCCCAAGGAGGACCCAAGCCCTCCTGGCTGATTTAAGAGTCCTTTATTTTAGTATCGAGACTCTGGTATGTTGGTGGGGAGATACTGGCCACCATTCCCCCTACAGACTATATCTGTCATTTAGAGCTCACCAAAGGCAGTGCCATTTCTTGTACGAATTTTGGTCAGCTCTTTGAAAAAGCAAGTAGTAGTGCTAAACTGGATATACACCTCAATATATTTTTGGCTTCATTGAGGAGCTATAAAGTTTATGGGTCGTCTCTGGCAGTAAGAGCTGCCATACGTCTTGCTATGCTTCAGATACTCCTAGTCTGTGGCTGCTGTCCCGTAATTATTAATACCCTCCATTTCACCCTCAAAAGTATCATGATTTGAAGAATGCACTATACAAATGGTTACTCTAAAGGAGAGAATCCAGTATCTGCAACCTTAATACCCTGGTTATTTCACTGTGAAAGTGCAGCCCCACAAAATTCCTGAGAACAGAGCTTGTGTTTTGACTTGCCACCAATTCTGTGGCCAGTATCACCCCAAACATTTGCAGTGACTTGTGTCCAGGAAGGATGCAAAATCTCCAACAATACATGTACAACACCTGTCACTGTAACTAATACAATGGGTGTAGTTTTTCACGGCTCCTCTGATTATGGATTCACTAACCAAGGGACTGAGGTGCGCCTGTCTTTCATTTGACTTTATGAATGTTACTGGATGCAAAAGCAATAAAAGAGAGTGGGCGCCTTGGGAACAGGGACTGTCCTTAATCACAGGTGCCAGCTGTCTCAGCCCTGCCTCTGGTTCCTGGAACAGCTTCTGCCTTATGTCCACAGGACCAGTTTGGTGCAGATGTTAGGGGCTAACGGACACATGTCCTCCGCTCATGGGATGTCTCACCATGGGTCAAAAGAAGCAGAGGGGTATGTGTCAGTTACTCAAGCCTCACTCTGTGAGCCTGGGCTATCAACACTGACAGCGATGTGGCATAAAGAGAATCAATTAAGTATCGTAAGACATGAAAATCAGGGAGATTAGTATTTCGTATCTAGCTAATCTCAAGGCAAAGGCAAGTTTTATTACTAAATGGTGAATAAAAAGAGCACTGCAAGGAACTGGGTAGAGAGAAGAGTTCTGATAATGAACACCCTAAACCAGCAAAGGACCCCAACAGTACACAACGGCCCTGTACCAGTATCACGTCCTCAGACAGCACTTCTTATGCTCAGCATGATCATCCTGACAGCACATCTGCCACGGCTTTCCCCTGCTTGCGGTTCTTACACTGGGGCTGCGTGGCATGTTAATCAGAAAAACCAATTTCAAAAATATTAACTGATCTAGGCAAATAGCTGTCAGTGTTGATTTAGTAGCCACTGGTAGAGGAAAGTATTTTTTTTTTCTTGATCTTACCTAGGCAGTAGGGACAACACTGGCCTTTTCTCAAAACAGGTCTTTCACAGGATACAGAAGGGCAAGATTCAGAGTAACAGCTAATCACGCTATCCATGCATATGCAGCTGGTACAAACGTCAGGCTTCCAGGACTCAGCTGCCAGGAATATATCCCCTTCGTCATTTTTGCAGTAACTAGGCACGCTGTCATTGTGGGATGAGGAAGGCCGAAGAGGTTCATCTGGAAAAGTGAACATGAAGGTCAGCAAGGGAGACAATGCAGGCCGCCGACCTCGGAGCACAGCGAGGTCGCGTGGACTGATCAGACCTGCACCACACCGCTGGGGCTCGGTGCTTCCTTACGCAAGACGTTCAGTCACAAACCAGGAAGTCAGATTCAGACAGTTCTTGAGTATTAAAAAAAAAAAAACAACAAAGATCAGAAAAGGTATAGTGCAGAGACTGCTGCTTATCCCACACTAGTGTCACAGCCTTAATTTTCTATGGAGAGGTTCAGAACTTGGACCAAAATGGGTATAACGTTGATCAGGACAATCCTGTCTTCCTTGCAACTATGCCACAAGCCACCCAGCTGCTGCCTGCAGCTCATGAGGGGACTTCTAGAAAAGCGTTCACTTTCTTCCAAGGGCAGATGTGCTGCTATCCTCATCCTTCCACTGTCTTCCTGCCTTGTGTATGTGTGTGCTGACGGTAGCCTCGATCCTTTATCATATCTGTAAGGGAAAGGCCTTAATGTCACCGAGCCACTGAAGCAGTGCTGACACACGTCTACCTCCAAAATTCTTGAAAGGTAGGTAAAATGAATCCCTATTTGTTCAAAAATTAGTAGTGGGGTTTTTCTCTTACTTGTACCACATGAAGTCCTAACCAATCAATACCTGAACAGACTGTCATCATATCAGACTATCAAAACGCACCTATCTATAACATCCCAGTGTTCAAGTGCTCACATTAAAGGGCTGAAAGAAATCACACGTAAGGGTGAAACCATAGAGAATGCACTTGCAAGTTATCTGTGTCTTTCCTATTTAAAGACTTAGGTCCCTAGATCAAGCTTTAGCATGAAATAGAACAGAATATTACCAGAAAGTGTGTATTTCTCTTGGGGTGTCGGTATCCACTGAAATCAATCACTGAAACCCCCAAGTAGAAATCTAACTGAGGTATGAGAAAGGAAAATGTTAAGTTAGCAAGGGACTCACTTTAGAAATGTCACAGTTTCACTGATGAAAGAAAATACTTCCAACCACCTTCACCACTCAAAGAGTCTAGAAATAGCCATGATGGTTGTACCCAGCAAATCCCTGAAAGAATGACATTCTTTCAAGGGCTACGCTGTTGAGTTTTATGTTCTTTTCTGAATCAACTGCATGAACTGTGCTGTTTTCAGCCAGGGAGCAGAAATAACTGCAATAGACATGTAGTTATCACGTGACGCAGAAACTCTAAATGTCCTATTTTCCTCCATCTGCCTCAGAGATGCACCCCACAGAGAAGTCTGGTTTGAAGAGGGGTGCCTCTGGGAGGACCACGGGGGCTGCTTCATTTGAGGCGCTTTGTGAGGGCCAGAGGGAGGCCCGCATAACACCACAGGTCCAAACATCCTCTTTAAACAGGAACCAGATCCTCTACTATCAGTCCCAAAGGCAGAGACACAACGAAAGAAGAGCCGCTGGTTCTACTGTTCCCCAAACACCCTGGGTCCTGTTTCAAGTAAGGTTCTATAGATCTCAGCCACGTACGAAAGCTTACAAGGGTAAAACGGGCTTTCTTTCTTTGGGGCCTTTGCAAGGTCAGCTATGCCTATGGAGAATTTCTTAAAGAGAGTGGCCATTGCTACCTTTGGTTTGGCCGGAAATAAGGACAACTCATGCTTCTCAACACAGGGCCCTGCAAATCACCAGGATTCTGAGTCACACTGGCTTAGTTCTTGTGAGTAATGACCAATTTTGGGGCCAAAAATTTAGGAAAGGAGGCAGGGACAGCAATGGGGAAGCAATGACAGGAGAGTGGAATTGAATACTCCAGAAACAAGAGGCCTTACTGAGGCTGAGAAAAGACTGCGAAGGCATCGGGGCGTGCAGGCAGTGCCGGAGTGAGGGAGAGAGCTGCGGTGCCGAGCGTGCTGTCTTCGGCCGGCAGGAAGGACGCTTTGGGCCAAACTTGGACTGCAAACGCCACTTGGAATCTCTTGCCCCAGTACCTTTTGTCTTTGGGCCTTTCCTCCATTTTCCTTCCTCAGAGATTCCTCTTTGCACTTCTTTCCTCAGTATGCGCTGCTGCCAAAGCGAGCACCCTTCTTTCCACTTCTCCTTCTACACATTCACGCTTTACTTTGTCCAGTATTGTAACTGGCAGTCGCCCATTCACTTTCCTTCCTTGCTACATCCCTCTCTTTTCCATGCTATGCTTTCTACCCAGGATAGCAAGTAAAGAATGACGACAGATTTAAAAGCCAGAAAGAAGAAACCAACGCTGTTTCTTCATGAGCCCATTTACATTCCAGGTCTTGCCCTACACCGGCCCAGAGGAAGACAGGGCATAGCAAGGCACCTCGGATAGACTTACCACACAGGACAGCTTTTCCTGTGTACAGGTGTATTATTTTCAAAGCATTTTAGCATATACATATCCTAAGGTCAGAGATGGTATTTTTCTTGCTGTGTAATATACCACTTAATAATGCCACTTTTTTTTTTTTTTTTTTTTTTTTTTTAGCTAGGGTCTTGCTGTGTAGTTCAGGCTGGCCTGGAGTTTTTACTATGGAGCCGGTGTGGGGCCTTGAACAGCAATCCTCCTGCCTCAGCCTCCTGAGTGCTGGGATTATAGGTGTGCACCACCACGCCAGGCCCAACAGTGCTACTCTGAAAGTGTACCATGATATGAAAAAATTGTTATTTTGAGTTTTATGATGTTTTACCTTTTTATTGCTGTAATACAGCTATCAGTAGACTGCCTGGAAAAATCAATGGGTGGGTGGCTCATTTTAACATATAAATTATTACAGATATGCTCTTATAAGGCATTTTAAGAGCAACCTCTGGAATACTGATACATAACACAAAACACCTTAAGGGTTTAAAAAGAGGGTTATCAGTGAAGTATCCTCAAGTGATACAGAAAGAAAAAAATAGACACCCAGGCCTAAGTTCATCCATGAGAAGTCAAAGACAGCACACAGTGCTGTGCTTGCTGCATCTGCAGGAAGGAGGCAGGAATGCCACGCCTCACCTGGCAGGCCAGAACTCCGGGGCTTTGTGCATACACATTTGCCTGAGGTGTCCAATCACAGAAACCCACTCCTAGCATTCTCAGGAGGCCATCTCCCCTCAGCACTCCCTCTCCTGCTGGCTGAGCCCAAGGGCAGTCCAGTGTCCCCTCAAGAAACCCGGGCTAGGGTCCTGGATGTGCTCTTCCTACTGCCTCCTCTACAGCCACTCCTGTATTCAACTCCCTCCTAGCTCATAGGGCACCAGGGCAGTTCTGACTCCAGTTAATGCTTTCTGGACCACAGCACTCTGAAAGCCGCCTCCTCAGGCATGCCTCTGCCTTCTTTATCATTATTTATTTAAGGTGGAGCACTGGCTTGTTCGGTTCCTCTCTTGGGACAGGAGTCCTTTCTATCTGAATTAATCTCATGATCCTGTGGTTCAGTTCAGGAATTCCATGAATGTCTGTTAGGTGAGTAACTTGATGTATATAAGCTCAATGTCATGAACAGGCCACTGTGAACGGGCCACTCAAATAGTTTCTACCAGGAAGATATGAATACTCACGAGTCTTTAATAACAGAAAACATGAGTAAAAGTGATAAGGATAAAAAATATGGTGTGAATGTATCACATAGCTTAAAAACTCAATACATAGGAACTGTTCCTTACATGAGAAAACCTTGCACTAATTAAGCCTGTCGGATTAATAACACCAAAGATTTTGAACTAAGATGCTAACATTCTGGCCACAATGCTCAATGACAATAGCCAATGACACAGCTACCGCTGCATGTTCATCTGATATCATTCAAAGATGCCATCAGCATGAGCCTGAGAAGGACTGAGATACTGAATAGGCTGGATCTAATGACAGATTCTGGACAGCCAATGTGAAAAAATACTAATGAAATATGAGGGTTTATGTTTTACTGAGTAGCAACACTTGACAAGTAGTTATTAATTTAAATTGAAAAGATGAGATGATTAAGCAACACCAAAATAAAACCAGATATTCTGCCCACTTGGTAATTTTCTGTATCAAGTTAAGTATCTTTTGTACAAGTCACATATTCTAGTGTTAAGTAGCATTTTAATTTTAAAACCAATAACATATTTAAAATTGTGCCAAACTTTTATTATATTTCTCTTACGATCATAAATTTACCAGCTAAGATCTGAGAGATGATAAAAAAAACAGTCCTTATACATTCACAGTGTTAGTCATTTAATACTGCTGAACCTTAACCTGTTAACTGTAACAGGTTTGAGGGGGTAATATTAGGCATGTCTTAAAGTACTTTATATTTCTCAAATAATTTCATTTATATTATTTATCAATAACTATTCTTCATGTTTACTAGAAATAAAGATGACTTTTCACCTTAGCAAAATTATTTCTGGAATAATTCTGCATGCAGGGACTACCTCTATTACGGCGTATTCCTGGAGTCTGAGATACAGGGTTAAGGGACAGAGTGTCAGAAAGAAACAATCTCCTTTCCTTTTCAAAGTCGCAGCAGGTGCAAGGGTACACTGCACAGATCTGTGGTTGGCAGAAGGAATGAATTTAGGAAGCAGGCCGCCCGACGCTGCTGCCTGGGCCCCTGCACGGATGCTCCCTGTGGGGCTCAGCTTGACCCCTTGTCCTGCGGCGTCCCAGCGCCCAGGCGGCCTCCCCTTCCCCGCCAAGTGCGCCCAGGCCGGGCGGCAGGTACCTGTGCACTGTGGGCAGCACGAGTCCTGGGTGCGCGCGGGGTTCTGGCAGAGCAACGGCGGGCACACCTCGGTCTCACACAGCACCCGGCCGCTGTGGCACGTGCACTGAGTGCAGGAGTCAATGTTCCACGTTTCTCCTTCCACGAAGTACTCTCCCCCGGGTGCGTGGCAAATGGAAGGCGTGCTGAGCTCTGGCTTCTGCACCACAAAGTCATCTGGGGAAGGACACAAAATCAAAACACAAAAAATTAGTCATCTGGAGTCTTTCTGGCTCTTGAAGAACCTGGTGCTGTCTGCTTTAAGGGAGGGAAAGACGAATCTTTTGAGGAGTTATTTCACTCTATCCTTAATGAGACTAGTGAGGAAGAGAACAATATTCCACGCATAGACAGAAAACAGTGGCAGAGGAGCCAATCTCAGGAAGTGAGGTCGAGCGGCTCGAATCTATTAATAGTCACAAGAGAATTCAACGTGAGAATTAAATTATTGGCAGCGGACTCTGTTCAGGCATCCCAGGGAATGTACAGGAGTTGTTCAGAATACGATCTCTCACTCACTGAATGCTTGCGATGGGCCAATTATTTCCACCCTAAGCATTTCACATTTATTCGTTTCTTTTCCTCACCACTGACCTTGTGAGGTAGGCACTACTATTCTGTTTTACACTGGAGGAAACTGTAAGCTCAGAGTATTAAGTGTAGCCAACGTCCTGCAGCCCAAGTCTTTGGCTGTGTGGATAATGGACACACCTCCAGATTAAACAGAACTTCCAAATGATATATGCCCTATCCACTTCATTATCTCTGGGAGCCTCAGCCCTCATATGCTTGGACACACGGCTGCTGTCAACAGGCCACACCTAATCTCGGCCAGCTGCCAGCACGCTGGGCAGGAATGCTCCCATGGAATCAACAGTCTGGAAACCCTCACCTGAGACTAAACATTTGTTTGGTGATCTCATCAGTCAGAGAGGTAAATGCTGAGAGGCTGATGATAACTATGATTTCTTTCCCCAAAGGAGAGGTGGTTTGGGTGCCTTGGTGAGATGATAATGATAGAGAGGGAATTTAATGTTGAAATATCTGGAGAGGTACTAGGAGTTGCCCTGAAGTTGTGCTGGGAAAATGAGAAGTATGAAGACATTAACTATACTGATGTAGTCCAAATTCAACAAGCACTTCAAGGAGGTGTTGACAGTGTTGAATCCTGCTGAGAAATAGTCTGGAGACATCTTGGCTAGCTCAGGCCTGCAGCTCCATGGAAGAGGAGCCCCTGGAGAATTCCCTGCCTGCATGGAGAGGACCAGGGCTGAGACTGTCGAGGACTGCACTGGCGCGGTTACTTTCGAAGCAGTGGCCAGCATGAGAGTCAACCACCCTCAGGAGATAGAAGTGGTGTGGGCGACTTCCAGTGAAGGAAGTAACTTTCAGTACAGCTTGAATCTCAAGAGAACTAAGAAAGACTGGGACTTTGACCAAGTGGACATGTCACAAAAAACTGACATTAATGCTTACATTTGCTAGCAACTACCAAACTTTCTGGTATGTGCATGGACTACAGGAAGGTAATTAGAATAAAAACCAACCTGGGATAAGAGGATTAAAATGCATTTCCTGTATTTTACAAAGAAAGAAAATACTGCTTCCAAGAGCATCAAAACTCTAATACTGGGAAAACGATCCATGACTACATTCCAAATAGGCTGTGAGAGGACAGGTAACTGCCACACTTTAAACGCAGACATAAGGAGAGTGGTCAGGAGAAAGCACGTGTGCCCGGAGGTGGCCTGTCTTCCTCACTGCTTTGCTATCCTACATGCCTCAGCCCAAACAGAAGAGCTGGAGAGACGGACAGGAGAGAAAAGGGTGGTGGGTGAGGAATAAAAAACGTGAGGCAGTATTATCTCGTATCTGTGGTATTGGCAGAGTTCAGGAGCTGCCCATTCATCCCAGAACCACCCCCTAAATCAACAGCAACATCAACAACAAAACAGCGGGTCCCTGAATGGAAAAGGGGTGAAAATACTCTTCAAAGCTGGAATCCATGAGTGTAATTGCTCTAGACTAGTGCTGGCCTGTGGGCTGTTATGAACTACGCTGCACCACAGAGGTGAACGGGGCGGCTAGCAAGGGAAGCTTCACCTGTTTTCACCCTGGCTCCTGTCTGCTCAGTGGCAGCATTCGATTGTTCCAGAAGCTCGAAACCCACCATGAACTGTACAAGTGAGGGACCTAGGTCGCATGCTCCTTACAAGATCTAATGCTTGATGATCTGAGGTGCGGCTGAGGGGGCGATGAGTCTGTGCAAAGATTTCTCCCATGAAACCAGTCCCCGGTACCAAAGAGGTTGGGGACTGCTGCTCTATAGGGTCTCTAGTCGTAAGAATCCACACGTGACAATCTACTGAAGCAAAGATTTTAGAAGAATCAGATCTCTGCATATCCATCTACAGAACTGTGCTTTTTACATGTACATCCAGATAGTCAGGCACTCACGATAACCTGTCAATAGCGGTGTGTTTATATAACATTTTCCATTTCTGTAACAGAGGAAGGTATTTCTGGTTCCACTGACTCAGTTTAGGGTCAACTGCCTCTTTTTAGTCATGTCTGCATTTCTATCACTCTGACTCTGGGACATTTTCACTGAGAGGACACGTGTGAACGGAGAGGCAGGTACAGGTCCAACCAACCCTCTACACTCATCTGTGATTACAGAATGTCTCTTGGAGGGGAAAATGACATTCCCACCCCCTAAGAGAGCTCTAAAATTAAACTGCTGCTTTGCCTTCCCATATGGTAGACACAGTGGTTTTTCACATTTAGCTGGCAAAATATGTGAAAAGGAAAGTGTTTTGATTTAGAGCACACCCAAAGGACCCAGGAGGAAATGGAATAAACTGTTTATTTTGTACGGGTATCTGCCTCTGCTCCTCTATAGGGTATGGGAACTCCCTGTCAGTTTGCACGTATATCTACTGAGGTGAGCAGACTCTCAGAGCTGAGAGGGACTTCACTCTTCTTTTCCTCTGTCCCTGGCTGCAGTAGGGAATGCAGGTGCAGCCAGGCCAGGAACCACTGTCCTTCCCTGGCTCATCCTCCCTTGCTGCCAAGCACCAGGCCTCAGATTCCTGGCCACACCTTCTGCATGGACAGACCGACCCATAAGCAGGACCAGGATGGACCAGAAGATAATCATGACTTTAAAATATGATACTACATTTAAACTTTAAAAGAAATCTGGTGTGGTATTTGGGAGACCTCCCTGCTACCCGGCCTTCCAGCTATTTAACTTTGGGTAAGAGAGTTAATTTTTCTGTGTCTATTTTCCAAATGAAAGACATTCTAAGTGTATTTTCCCCCTAACTCAAAGTGACCTGCACCGAGGGAGAAATAACAGATCCAAAACTGTGTTAAGCTTTTGAACCAGAAGGCACTAGATGAGGTATTATGGTAATAATTAGTGCTACTGACAATCACAATTCAGACCCCCATGAGTTACAGATCTGTTCTATTCTTCTAATGTCGCACTTTGATCACCATCATGATGACTTCATATGCTTTAGTGTGTGGCCTTCGTCACTCTAAATTTTTTCATTTGGAAAGAGTGCCGCATGTGCATTATTTTAAAAAAGCCATCACCACAGACTTCAATACTTCTCTTCCTCTCCAGTGTTACTTGGTGCGCTTTTGTGAAATAAACTAGAAGCAATTCCCTCAAATTAACTAATGTATTCAGCCTTGATTCACCATTAGTAAAATGCAGCAGAGCTAGATTTAAGCACATATACCCAGAAGCCTTTACAAAAAAGCAGTTCAAATATCAATATAGTAGAGTGAACCCTTCCAAAATGAGCGTGGTTTTTAGAGCTTTAGCATTTTCTCTGGTTTTTGGCGAATCATTTACTGTACCGGTGACTCTGTGGCTGATGTTCACAGACACCACACAACAGAAAGGAATCCCAGGTGCTGCCCCTACACTTCCCCCTGGGGTCGTGGGTGTGTACGAGGCCCCGCAAGGCAAGAGTCGTTTGCATTTGGAGCACATGAGACGGCAGCCGGCTTTTACCTGCACATGACGGGCAGCACTGTCCAGGATGAATGGTGGGGTTGCCACAGGCAGGCACCGGGCAGGTGATCAGGGCACACATTTCCCGTCCATTGTGACAGTAGCATTCCCGGCACCCATCATGCCAGCTTTCCTCATCTTTATGATGGTGGCCATCCATGGACAGGCATGTGCCTGACAGGACAGGTGGCCCGGCTGAAGCAGGGACCTCTGGACAGACAAAGGCAGCCTGGTAAAGAAGCAGCTACAGCACAGGAGAAATGGCCCGGAGTGTCCTCACAGGGAATGGAACCCAGCCACCACATGTTAGGGCTACAGAGAACAAGTCAGCGACGTGGGAAATGCTTAGGAAAGGAATTTAAATCAACAGGCTTTCAGTTTTCAGGAAAAAAAAAAGATAAAAGCTTGCAAAACTGTTTCTCTTCTACTGGTAGGATTATTGCTAATTTCTACTCCTTTCACTCTATTTTGTCATATTTCCACACTAAACAAGTATTGGCTTTATAATGGATGTCACATATTCCTATCTATTTAATGAATATAGAGAATTATCATTTCAGAAGCTATACCCCATGGAGAAATCCTGGGCCCCTTACAACTATAGATTTTTGTCCCACAGAACCACTGAAGCAACTGATTTTTGTTAACTGCAGTTAAGGTGGTAACTGTTCAACTTGGAGAAAATACTGAGCAAACTTTAGGGATCTTCTATTGCTTAATCTATGTCTCAGGGTGATAACTACATCAAACTGGAATGGAATGGGTGGGGCTGGGGCTGAGATAAGGGCAGAAAATGCAGACTGGGTACAAAGTTAATGGTCTCAGGAATGTCCCTGCAGCGAGAGTTTCAGGTAGAAGGGATGCCCAGGGTTTGTACTTATATACACCTTTGGATGGCAAGTGCTTCCAGGAAATCCTACACCTCCCCTCAGGGGCAATGAAATGAGGCTCTTTACTATATCAGTTGTATCAACACCATTCCTGAACAGAAGGAGACTTTATGGAGGCTGAGATAAACTTTAGCTTTAGGCTAAAGTTCCAGAGACAAGTAAAACTGCAGAGCTCAGAAGTGATTAATTTGGTGAATGTGCTTAGCCATCATATGCTTGCTTTAAATTCTGTTCTGAGCTTTTATTCCATTAAGATGAAAGGCAAGGGGAGCTCTATGGGTGGGTCCCACAGAGAGTGGCATGTGTGCCAGAGCAGCAATCACTTAAACCGTTTCATTTGCCAAACATCCTTCTGTTCTTTTGTTTCCATGCCCCTGGCTGATTTGAGGAGGCAGGGCTGTGTGTTCATACTTACCTCTGCATCTGCAGATAGGACAGCCGTGACTATCTTGCTGGAAGCCCCAGGGGCAGATTTTACTGCAAGGGCGCTCGGGACATTTCTTACAGCGACAGATGTCACAGCCGTGCTTATTCTTCCTGGGTAATTAAAATTTGGCCAGAGGTCAGAAAATCAAGAAGTCTCAAATGATGCCCAAGCATTCAAACCAAGGGTCAAAGAGGGGATATTGCCACTTAAGCATAATGACTCGACTTCTGCTCTGAAAACTCTTAGGGTGATGTGTAATTAGCTCCCGGTGGCTATGACCACTGCCCACCCAAGACCAAGCTTTAGAATTTCCGAAGTACTTCTGTGCTTCTGGGATGCAGCTGTCAGAATCCCAGAGACATGACCACTGATTTAATTAGGAAAATTGGTGTCACCATATGAAAAGATGAATGTGCAACTCCATGAACAGGAAGTTGAACAACACTGGAGATTAGCATTAGGGACAAAATCCTTCTTTTGTTTGGGCCCCCAGGCTTCCTCCCAAGACACAGCCTCTGAGAAATTCCAGACACTAGTAAAAAATTTAATGAGACATCTACTGAAACTTATAGAAGATATGACTTAAGGACCCATAGTCCTGGGAGGCTTCCTAAATGTTGATAAAGAATAAAACCCTTCAACAGTCAGAGTCCAGTAGCTATTTCCTTAGGACTAGTTAGAAAAAAATATGGTGTTTCACACCCTTCGTCAATGAGGTATGAACTAAGTGTGTTGGAGGTAAAAGAAAATGGTGGAGGAACTGTCTTTCTAAATTCTGTATTGATGAGGGAGATGATGTAAAATAAGTAAATGTTTATAAAAACCAACTTTTTTTTTCTCTAAAAAGAGAACGACTCAAAGGACACCTAGCCACCCACCCACCTCTTCCACAGCTGGAAGGCTGAGGGCTCCCAGCTCACCATCTCCTCAACAGACCTGGTGCTGACTGGGCCTCTAAAGAGGAAGACTTAGCCAGGGGTGGTGGCGCATGCCTGTAATCGCAGCACTTGGGAGGCTGAGGCAGTTTGAAACCAGCCTGGGCTCCACAGTGAGCTCAAGGCCAGCCTGAACTATATAGCGAGACCTTGTCTCAAAAAGACTCATATATACATACATACATAAATAGGAAGACTTGCTCTGTGTGCACCTTATGTTTCATCCCAAGGAACACTAAGTGGCCACGTACGATAGCCAAATGAAAGCAAATACCCGTTCTGTCTCATCTTGAACAAATGAAGGCGATGTAACAGATGACAGACCTGTGAGAAACCTTTAATATGTCATAACTATCTAACTGACAAACTACCATTTTGCTAAGGCAGTACTAAATATGAAGATCTCATTTCAACATAAAGAAAGCAGTAAATGAATTATACTCATGTCATATGCTACTTCATTTTCTAGATCTATCAAGGCTTTATTTGCTATTCTGGTTTGTCCACCCATCCATTCTGACCATGAGCATTCACAAAGTTCACTCAGTCGATAAGCCGAGTGACAAGGGCTGTCTAACACTCCCATAAGGAATTTGGTCAAGGTGTCTTTTTCAGCCAGTTCAACGCTCAGGAGTCCACAACCATTAACAGGGTTCTCTCTGAGTGTGCTTACCATCAGAAATACAAAGTGAAATCTGTCATCTTCCCAGAGATTTCTCTCCATGATGTGCACTGGATTTGAATGTGACCTTGATTCTAAACAGTCGTAATACTGTAGTGAGTGGCTGTCACTACTATCATCAGGAAGATGACACTTTACATGATAGAAGCAATGGAATAACTATACTTTCATTGGGATTATATCTCTATTTTAGAATTAAGAATAATGAAGATTTATATTTGAAGAATTTTTAAGAATAATATTCTCAATTATCCAGTTAAAATGAGGACTTTCCCAACTTAGAATTTTGAAAAGAATAAAAATGATAACTGAAAGAAGATGGGCAAAAGATGATGGATTTAAATCCCTTGTAATTTGCTATTAAATATATAAAACTGGAAAGACTGAGATTGAGATGGAAGACAGCAAAGGAAAGAACGGTACAACAATATTTTGAAAGGTAATGCTTTTAAGGGATCAATTTGATATAAAGGCAGACACAAATGTTAATACAGACCAAAGAAACAGATATGTTTTATTTCCCCCATGAAATAATCTACTTGGACTTGAAAAATATTATAAAATGTTGACCATGTCTGAAGTTAGACATCACAGCATAGTGGGTAGGATGCTTGATATTTACAAGAGTGCCCTTCAGCTGACCTTAAAGTACAGATTAATTAAATTATCACAAAATAGTGCCTACGACAGCTATGAAAAGTTGCAGTGCTAACAGCAGCAGGGCCTTATGACAAGATGATTTCCAATCCCCTGACAGTGTTCAAAGGACCTGACTATGGGGATGTCTCACACAACAGATCCAGAGGGTATCTGGATCATTTCCATAAAAGAGGATGAATAAAACTTGATTCTTATCTTCAGAAACAGAATCGCTTCTCTGCTCTCTGAATTACCTAACAAAACCACTATGGATATTCTGGACTTATAGCACCACTGATTCTGTCACTCAAATACATGAAACGTTAACAAAATGGGTATGAACATTTCAACAAACTACACTTGGTAGGTTCTGCAGATTAGGAAATACATACAGGCGTCCTAGCGGACAGTGCTTGTCACAGATGATGGGTCTGCACTTCTTGGGCCTTGGGCGGCACTGACAGATCTCACAGTTGTGGGCATCAGTAAGGAAACCGGAGGGACAGTCCAAGGTGCAGCCTTGTTTACGGCTCAAGCACAGCTCCTCCCCTGTGAAGACACATGGATGGCTCATTTCTTCCAAAGAACAGACCAGAATACACCATTGCTTCAGTATCTTCCATAACCCCTCCAATCTTTCACAGATTCAAATTCCTCAGCTGGACAATGGCATCAGTCACAGTTCAAAAGTACAGGCTGTGTTATTTCATGGTTGTCACAGTATGATTCTACCTTTTGGTAATAACACGCAAGTACAATCCAACTTAGAAATGCACTTCTGAAGCCCAATCCAATCTGGTAGGCTTCTAGTGAAGCGTAGGCTGGTAACTATTGATAGATAATAACCCAGTGCATCTGTTTCATATATTTTTTAATAGTCACTTGAAATCACTAATGACATTTATGTTAAAGTATTGGAATTAGAAACTTAACACTTTGAATTTCACTATATATTTTATTTCTAATGCATGACCATCTCAGGCAAAGCTGTGCTTACATGTTCACAAGCAATTACTCTTATGGGTATTAAAATGTATCATATAACACTGCACATCAACACTGCCACATCCATATGTGGTAGAATGGATTTCTTACTTTCCTAAAAAAAAAAAAAGCAATCTCTCACAACATGATAGAAAATGAAATACTCAGTGATCCATTTAGCTATCATTTTCCCTACATGTTGCCAAACAATTCAGTATTCGGATACTTATTGACTAAAAACTGTAAGTATTGATATATTCATATTAACGTCCCACTACTATTTGGAAGTTTACACTGATTTCTAACTGTCCTCTGTTAATTATTTCACATTATTTTAGAAGGAGCAAAAAAAGACGATAGAAACAATGGTGACTGTCAAAAAAAACCTATTAAATATATTAGCTTAACAGAAGCCTAACATGGTTTTAACATGTGCTTAACAGAAAATACAGAGAATAAAAATGTTAAGGTAGTAAAAGTGTGCATGATGGCATAATAAAGCAATTTGAGATCTATGCGAATCAAATGCAGAACTGGAAAGAACGCCGTACGTAAAGAAGGAAGCAGACGTGGAGACGGCAAGTGTAGGGCTGGATGCTGCTGTGTGGACTGCTATGATGGGAAGCAGGGACTGTTAGTGTAGGAATGACTAATGCACTTTTATTTTATTTGGATGCCCCTTAAGCATAAATATTGCAATAATGCATAAGTCACTAGGAAAACCAGAACACATTTGTCTCCTCTACGGACAGATCTTACACTCTAAAATTAAACCCTAACTATAATTAATAGGTAAAATGGGTTTATGTTTTACATAAATATTTTAAGATAGCATCTTTTATGAATCTCAGCTGGCAATACTTGCATATTTAATTTGCTATCTTTTAAAAAGGAAAATGTGATTTATGGCATAATATTCTACTTTGTCGTTTCCATAACCTTTCATTACACATAGCATTTAGCATAACCTCGTGGGTCTGTGCCACACTGTGAGCCAACTGAATACTAATCTGCATCCTTAAAAGAGAAATTCTAAATGGCTCATTTAAAAATTTGTAATTATGACTTGGAAGGAAGGCCATTATTTCTCATCTTCCATTATTAAGGGAATGATGAAAAAGGGAGAAGACTTCACAGCTACATTTCCTTCTCTGACACAGAGATCTAAGCTCATTTTTCTACTCTGAGAATTTTACAGTCATGATACCAAGATTTGTTAGGAAACAGATGAATTAAAAACACTCCTACAACTTCCCAGAGTCAGCATTCTCGGGAATTAAATTCCTTGAACCTTTAGATTCAGAACACATGTGTGCCTTTATTTTTTCTGGTCCTGCAAAAAAAAGGCTTTTCCATAGACCTTGATCTAGAATGCTCTTCACTTACCCTAAGCAAAGCTGTTACAGACCCATCTGAGTTTAAACCGTTTGACAAGAACTGAGTAGTATGTTTCGGAAGTGTTCCCCATGGGCTTGCTGCTAGCGTGTGGTGCCACTGGGAGGTGGCAGAACCTTTGGGAGGTACAGCCTTGTAAAGAGCTCACTGTGGGATCTCCTAGAAGGGCATACTGGAATCCTAGCTGCTTCCTCTCTCTTTTGCTTCCTGGTTGCCGCAAGGTAAACAGCTCCTCCTACCATGTATTTCCACCATGATGTGCCATTATGCCAAAGGCCCAAAGCAACAGGGCCAAGCAACCATGGATTGAAACCTCTGAAACTATAAACTGAAATAAACCGTTCTTCCATATAAGTTGATTATCTGAGGTACTTCTGTTACAGCTATGGAAAGCGGACCACCCTATCTGCTTTTCAATGCCAGAGAATTCCAAAAGGCTTTCATATCTAAACAAACATACAGGATATTAATTAGAAAGCATACTAGCCATAACACCTCAAGCAAAAACGCTCTAGCCCTTCCTTGATTTGGGACCATTCACCCGCAGGTTCTAGTCTGGACTATTTCAGTTCTGCTTACCAATCAAAGGGAGTTCTAGGACAGGACCCTATTTCTCTGTGTTGACAGTCCAGGGACTGTCCTGGTGTTTAGCATGGAGTCAGTGTCCAGTAACTATTTGCTGAACAAGTGGATCTATCAATGTTCTTGCTATGCACTTCTCCACTTGCTTCAGGACTGCCACATTAACAGAAAAAGATCAACTCGGAGAGTACTGAGGATTTTTTAACATCTAGCACTTGCTTAATGTCTCAAAACACCATGTTCTAGATTAGAAACAGAAAACATTAATGACTAGGAAGTAGTGCTAGGTTTATGTGTATCAATTATGGCTTTTCCTTTAAACTAATGCAGCGTCAAGGTAAATACTTAAACAGCAGACTAGGGAGATTAGAAATACCTGATTCACAATGAGGGGGGTTATACGTTTGTTTGGAAAGCTTTAGTACATCACTCAAAGCAATCACAGGGAAAAAAAATGAGTATCATATTCCTATTTTTTTCCACCATTATGACTTTACTGTGATTTAACAATGCTTTATAACCCATGGGGAGAAATTATCATTGAAGAGAAAGTGATAAAAAAAATGGCAAGCTACAGGATCTGCACATTATGGCTGATCAATAGCTACTACATAGTAAACTTTCTATTCATTTTGGAAGAGATTTTTTTTATAATCTTAAGGCCAAGATTTAACACAACTATAAGGAGCATCGTTCACTGGGGTTTTTTTTTTTTTTGCTTATTTTGCTCTATTTTGGGAAGGAACATCATAAGCAGTTTTGTTCTTGTATTTTGGGCTAGGAATCAAATCCAGGCTCTCACTAACCTTAAACAAGTACTGTAACACCAAGCTGTATCTCCAGCCCATCATTTACTGCAGGATTATGAGTGAATACAGTGAAGTTTTCATGCATATCATGGGGCAGATGGGGGCCCCTAGAACAGCAGTGGGTACTGCCCACTTTGCCTGAATACTTCACTCTTGGAGACTTGGCAATTTCTACCGGTCTTTCACTGATAAAGGGTGACATGAAGTTCCTGAGATGATTAGGTTTAAAAAAAAAAAAAGCAACACTGCAGATCTTGACCCCAGTAGCTGTTGGTCTTAGTTCAGGAGCACGATGAAATGAAAACGAACAGCCCACCTCCCTGTGTTTGATGCGCAGCCTCCTTGGGACGCTTGCCTGAGATACAGATTTCATGAAAGGTATGGAGGCTTTTTCCTCCTTGCTACCATTAATTTTACATGTCTGGAATAGTTGGTGATTAAAAGCACTAATAATTCTGGAATTAAAGGATGGTAAAATCAGAAGAGAAGTTATCAATAACCCAGAGAAATCCACTTCCAGATGTGGACAAAAAGATGTCATAAGATTGGTGCCATTTAATGCACACCATGTCACTTAATAGAGTTTATACTGTAAGGTGAAGTATATTACGTTTGTCTAACAGTAATAAACATCTGTGCTTAAAAATGTTATTAATAGTTTGCACCAATAAATGGCTATTAATAGCTTAAATGATTTTAACTTTTTGTGGCCACTGTACTTCCTTAAACATTTTCTACCATATTTTGCTTCATTCTAAACATATCTTTCAGAAACTGAGTCAAGCAAAACATAAATTCTCCACATATCCTTGATACATTAGTTTGCTTAGCTTTACAAGAATGCTACTGCCACAGGTTAAAAGCAAAACTACAATATGTCCAAAGAAAAAAAATCCTTTGTTGTATACTTTGCACATATTAGTGAAGGACATATTTCCACAGAGTTTTTATCTTAATCCTCAGGTGACTGTCAATGATATTCCTAATATTATAGCATCATTACAACATATTAGCTTGCTATCAGTATTAACAACTTATTACCAATATTGGTCAAGACATTTTTACCTTCTTTGTAGCCCTACGATGCTCGGCCTATTGCAGACACTCAACAAATGCTAGATGAATGAAAAAAAATGAGTGACCGAGCTAACACCAATAAGAAAGGAGAAACATTTACTCGGTGCTGGCTTTACTTTACAAAATCTGATGCCAATGAGACCTAGGCCTGACCCTAAGAGAAAACTAAGGTGTAAATGTTTAGAGCTGGATATTTAAAAAGCTTTGATGGGATGCAGAAAAATAATGTAAGGAAGAATTTTTTTTTTTCTTTCCGGTACCAGGAATCGAACTCATGACCTCGCGCTTGCCAGGCAGGCACTGTGCTGCTGAGCTAAATCCCCAGCCCCTGTAAGGAAGAATTTTGGACAAGATAAATATGAAGCAGTTGTAATGGCAAAAGAACTATGCCTCATTTGCCTATAAGGAACTTGCTTTTCCCTAAAACTCAGAAGGAGAAAGAGAACATTTAAGGGTTGAAATTAAAAAGTAAAAGGCAAGTTGTTGGCGGCAGTGCTGAGAGAGTCCAGGAAGAACCTGAGGCATGTGTGGGACAGGGAGGAGAGGAAGCTGGGGGTTTTCCACATCCGCTAGCTTTGGCTGACTCAGAAAGTGTGTTATAAAACAGCCCTCAGAGTAAACAATTGTCACATGTCAGGCAATGAAGATAGTTTTGCATTCGTTCATTTATGTGGTCCTCAAAATAACCTATTTGTTAGGTGCTAACTCTGTCCTCTAGAGATGAGGACGTGCTGGCTCAGAGAAGTAAGGCAAACCGCCTGGATCCCTCGGATATAGGGCAGTCCCACAGCCTGAGAGGGGAGCTGAGAGCTGACAATTTAGAACTCAGTAATTTGGTTTAATCTGACCCACCTCCCAAAGGTGTGGCCTCAAACTGTCTAACGATCACAGTGCCTAACAGAAGCAGGGGGAGGAGGGAGGAGGAGGGGAGGGGAGGGGAGGGTGAAGTACATTGCTTAGACTTCTGTATGATGCAGACAAACTGACAACTGCAACTAGTATTTACATTTTTAAGTACAGGATGATGGAGAGGGAGATGCATCTGTGTGATAAGATGCACATACAGTCAGAAGGGTGAGATCTGTGTGATGAGGTGGATGTACGGTCAGAAGGGTGAGATCTCAGGGTGCAACTGTGGACGAGAATGATGTCCAAGGGTCTCCCTGATCCTGAAGGTTCCCCGCTCCTTCACTCAGCCAGTAACTAGGGAGCACTTAGTGCTGAGCACCACAGACAGACCTGGGGGTGGACAGTGACTTCCTGTGTGAGCAAAAGCCTGAGTTTTCATAAAGCACCCAAGTTTCCTCTCAGCAGTTTCAGTTCAGTAAGTTACAGGACTTGCTTGGCATGGCAGTTATTTTATCAGTGTGTTAGCTATTGAGATTTTCTTCTTAGAGTAGGTCTTGTATTTTTATTAACCTTTGTTGCCTGAATGCCTAATATGTTACCTAGAAAACAGCTGGTGAAAGAAGACAGATGGAGAAGACAAAAGCAATAAAGATTAGATTTTTCTAGATAGGCAAAAGCTGCAAATAATGAATGGTTAGTATAGGTTAAAAATCATTAACACAGAAGCAATGTTCTCCTGTATATATTTCTTCTTCAGTATGAGCGAGCATGGAGGCATGCTGCAGGCAGTATGATGGGACATTCATTTTAAAAAGTCGGAAATAAACACTAACTCAAAGACAAGGCAGAGAAGGTCTTAATAGTCTGACCTGGCAAAGATCAGTGACATCTTTTGACTCGCTCCAACTGCTTCTTTGGACTTAAAAATAAAGTTTATATAAGCATGATTAGGGCCCAAAATTTTATAATAGCAAAACTCAGATGAAGGGCGTGAGTGATGTGACCAGGCATAATGCAATCTGTATTTTTAGACTTTTTTTTTGTCTTTTTGAGACAGGGCCTCGCTATGCAGTTCAGGTTGGCCTTGAGCTCACTTTGTAGGCTGATCTTAAACTCACAATGATCCTCTTGCCTCAGCCTCCCAAGTGCTGGGATTACAGGCTTGAGCCACTACACCCAGCTGTTTTTTTTTTTGGTAGACTTTTAAATGTTCAGAAAAAAATACTTAGGTATGATCCTATGTTTAAGAAGTAATGTGTAGCTGCAGAGGGATTAGAAGGACTAAAATATAAACACTTCATGACACAATCACCAATTATCTGAGTGTTAAACTGACAAGGTTGGCCATTTATGTAAACAAACGTGGCTGCCAAGGCAACTCTCCAGCAAATCTGGCTTTCTAAAGGAAGGTACGAAAGACAAGAGTTGAGTACAGGAAGGCAGGCCAGCCCCAGGTAGGTGGAGACCCAAAGAAAACATAAAGATGCAGCAACTACAAGCACAGAAACCGATTTATAAACTCTTTGAACACTAGGTCCTCTATGCAGACAGCATGACATGGAACTGGGAATATAGAATTACTCAACTCTTAGTCTGATCTTCTTCATCAAAAATATCTTCCCAAGATAACTGATAAATCAGAAAGTGAACATCTATACAGGAAGTCCAAACCTCTGCACTTAGGGCTATTATACCCAGAGGCCCACAGAGAATCTGCTTATTAGAGAACCACTATCTGTCTATGTTGGGCAGAGAACAGAGAGGATAGAAGGAGATTTCAGAAAACAGGCCAAATGTCAAGTCAAGGGGACACAGAATTCTAAAAACTACAGAAAACGAAACTTGACATTAACAACTAAGAATTCTTCAGAACTAAATTCTGCAGAAAGAAGAGTTACACATGTGATTTTTGATAATTAGAAAGAAAGCACTGACCACCAAGAGTCAGCACAGATTCAGGAAGAAAAAGCCCTTCCCCACCAGCTTCAGCTTATTTAGAAAATCAGGTTTGCAGCAAATGAAAGCTGCAGATGAAATGGATCTTGACTTGAGGCAAGGTAACAGGCCTGTGTGTTAACGCTTTCTTGTGGAGACGGGGATGACATGTTGTCAGCTAACCAGAACCTCTTGAGGAGTGACGATGTTGTTCAGTGTCGTATCACGGAGCTCTGTTCTTGATTTTGTGCAGTTTATTCCAATTCAATGATTTAGATGAGGACAGATACACTGCACTTGCTTAAGATGGAAGGTGGAAAGAGTAAGACCACATTATCAAAATTAGAAAATATTCTGACTAGTTGGAAAATAGTTTAAAGTTATTAGCACAATTTCTTGTTAATTTGACCCTAAATTCATATGATTAAAAATGCAAATGTTCAAATCAGAATGGAAGAAAACCACCTAACAGCAATGGATATAAAAAGTACCTAGCGATCCTAGTGGCTTATAGACTCGGTGTTAGCCCACAGTGTGCAATTCGAAGAGTTCATGCTAACTTAGGTCACACAACCACACTGCACTGATCAGGCCAAATTTTGGAGTATTTTGTTTCTGAGCCACATTTTATGGAAGGACAATGACACAGTGTCACAAAATGGAAAAGATCAAGTAAATTCCAGAAATGCTGTCTCCTGAGGGATGTTGAAAGATACTGTAGAGGAACTGGGGGAATTCAGCATAGTTTGAAACCTATACAGCAAATCTGCCCCCTTGAGAGAAATATACTCATCTAGTTTCAGAGGTCATGGCCTGGAGACTACATACAGTTTGTTCTGTACGTGGAAGAACTGGGGCAACAATGTTAAGCTTGTTCTAAGGGTTATGACTGCCATATACGAAAAGGGACTTCTCTGTCACCGATAACCCTAGCAAGGGTGCTGTCTAGAGCCAAATGAGTGGCTGGAAGGATGTACTCCAAAGCCTTTTGGGACTGCACCCCAAAGCCATTGCACAGCAAGGACTATGTGAATACAATAAAGCGAAGATGAAAACCAGGACAATGGAGCAGCTCTTTCTCCTCAGATCATTGTGTGTTTGTGTTAAGTGTAACAATTTCCCCCCATTGTTTAACACTGTCAAGTGAATGTGTGAACAGAGTGAAGAAGATATTCAATCATATACAATACTTTGACAACATCGTATTAGGTCTCAGGAAAACAGTCTGCTGTCTACTCACTGTTTTTGCACTGACAAGTTCGACACCCACTGTGATCAAGTTTGAACCCGTAAATGCAGTCCTTCTCCGTCAGAGTGCAGTTTGACAACTCCCCACATGCAGGTGGATCAATTGTAATGTAGGTTGGTTCTAATAATGAAAAGAGGGGGTAAGAAAAATCAGTGCAACATATGATTACCTCTTGATGCTAGTTCGTATCTCTGAAATTCCATACTACAGGTTACAAAAATCTAATAAATAGCATTCAACAAATTCTAACTTTTCGTGTCACTACCCTTGAAAGAAATATTTTTATTCAGCTTTCTGAAAATGTGAATGCTCCACTTCTTGTTCTTGTTCCTAGGGGCTGAACACTGGGTCTCATATACACTAGGCAAGTGCTCCACCACTGAGCTACACTCCGTCCACTCCGCTTCTTTATGTGTGAGTGATTTGCGCATATTCTATGTGCCTCATACGATCCCTCTGCTGGTCACCACTATAGAATGAAGTCAAGAGAGGTTACAATAAACTTCATTTAAATTGCTAAATATTCTTCCGTTTTTTTCCTGATGTTTTGGGAATGACTCTGTAATTCACAGCTGCCAAGTGTCAATGATTTCACTCTGCATTCTGCAACACCTCTCAAATCAGCATTTTTTTCAAATTAATAAATCAGAGATGTTTTTGAGAATAGTTTAAAACACCTGGATTTCTTTTATCTTTTATGTGACATTCCCTCACGTATGATGATATGATGGGTAGCCGTGACTAAGAGCTCACCCTCAGGGCACAGGGGCTTGTGGGAGTGGCATGGTAAGTACAAGCATCCAGGAGAAAGAACAACAGGCATGCTGGGAAGACAGGCACAGAAGAAACCAGGACTGGAGGCGATGCTTTGCTTTTCCTCCACACTGAGAAGGAGAACTGCTCTGGGGAGCAACAGTCACTACACACACCGGCATAAAGCATACTGCGTTTATACAAGTCTACTGTTCTGTTCATAAACGCTTTAAACTTCCCCATACTCCAGTAGGTGGCTGCTACTATCATCCCCAGAGTAAGGAAACACTGACATGCCCATGGTCACTGCAATAGCAAGTGGTGGACCTCAGATTCAAACCCAGGCAGTCTGGCTCTAAATCCTACTCTTACTAGTTTCTGTGCAGCCGGCTTAATGGGAGCTGTTCTGTGGTGCATAGATATAGTGCATAGATACAGGACAGTTTTTAGGGTGCCTAAGTGTTTCAAAGGAAACAGAGATAATGACATACTTATGTATCATCTTTCTGACAAAAAGATACTACGAACTTCTTCAAAGTAAGCTGTTTCTCACTATATCTTTGTGAAGCAGCCAAGGACAGAATGTTTGTACCTATGTTTTCACACATGGAAAATATGAGCTGCAGAGAGGGTAACTGGCTTATCTAAGTTTACATAGCAACCCAGTAGCAGGCTGGGAATAGAACAGAACAGAGGTTCCTGACCTCCTGTCCAATACTCTATCCATTAGTCCACACTGTCTTCTCAAATTTCACCTCCTGTTACCATGGAAGACAGACCAAAATTAGTGACCAAAATTTAGCTGCCACCGCTAAGATCAAGAGTTCTACATTTTTATCCTCCTACTAAAAGGCGACAGTGATTCAACACTTCACAATGATGACTTATCAAAGAGATGCTCTGACAGCATTCTCCCAATAAAAATACATATGATGTGCAGACCAAGCTTTCTCCGCTTTTACTGCAACATATGTTTTAAAGAACATCTTCCTGCAATTTTAATATAAACTTTCCACTACTATAAAATTTCTAATTTTTCAATGACTAAAGAACTCTTCCTGACGGGTAACTGTAAACACAGAAAGTAAAGTTTAAGACATAATGAAAGCATTGCTTCTTTGCTACATTCTCTTAAAATGTACCATAAACATCTTCAATTTTCAACCTATTCATTTTTCTTTTTATTACCATGCTTGTTAACCACCAAAAATACTACTTCTGCTCCGGCCCTCAGCCACCCTCAAAAGACTGCCATTGTTTTCTCAAAATTATTCTCTTTTCTTTGCTGTGAGACAGGGTTTTGCTGTGTAGATCAGGCTGTCCTTGAACTCACTATGCAGCCCAGAGCTGGTCTTGAACTTGGAATGATCCTCTTGTCTTAGCCTTCCAACTGCTGGGATTACAGGTATGCACCACCACATCTGGCATTTCAAAATTATTCTAACCACAGGTGTTAAGACAGGAAAACTTGTATCAGCTCTTAAGTAAATCAACCACAGGCTGTCCCAGTGAAGAGGAGTACTACGTTCTAGAAAGTTACTAGACCAAGGATTGAGGGACTCTACATGTGCTGCTTTAGTGGACAGTTTAGCAGTTAAAAAACAAGTCTAAAGCTTATTTACACAGACCAGAACTTGTATGCTTTACTGACATTTAATATGTAAAGTTTATAGGAAGCTTCTGCCTTCAGAAAATAATAGTATGGAGAAATATATACTGGGAAAGATTAAATTGACACCAAAAATGCATCATAATTGTGGAGTGGTATGGAATTGTCCCTTCACTAAGCCACTGGGATTTGTTAAGAGAACACACTGTCCAACTTTACAAAGGTAATCTTCCACCTCTGAGACTTTTCCTCAACAGTGACATATGTGCTATCTTAAAGACATATTATGACTGATGAATAGGATCGGGATTGTGATCTTTGGCTAAAAAATGAAAGAAAAATCCTACCATCACACTGATTTGAATAGTTCTATGTTTGATTCAAATGGTGTGTGGTCACATGTGCATCTAACACCCTAATCTCCAGGGTGGGAAATGCTTCCCTTTAGCGTTCTATGTAACAGCTCTTGTTCAATCAAACCAATGAAAAACAAGGCATCTGCTGGATAGGCGCTGGTCCTGAGATGTGCACGGAAAGTGTTTAGGTAAAGTGAGTCTTACTATCGGATGGAGCCCTTCTGGGCTTCAGACAATGCAGTCGCATGCAAAAGGTGAGAAATTATTTTGTGTCCCTAAAAATGAACATTTTCACATTCATTTATGACCTATATTAATGGAGGAAACTGGTATGTGTGTACCTGCAATATTTAATATTAAATAGTTAACATCAAAATACAGAAAAACTGAACAAGTCATTTATTTATGAAAACTGTCAATTTACCCTGGAACTATTCCATTTCTCCTCAATACACCAGGCTGAACCCAACAATATTCACTGTGACTCAGTTACTATAGATGAAAGTCTAAGTTTTTGAAAGGCATTTTAACACTTGGCTCTTCATTTTATTACATTTAATATTTTTTTTTCCTATTATAATATAAACTAGAGCAAATTTTAAAAGCCCATGGGAGTGGTGACACATGGGTCACTACTGCTGTGATTCTGCCCCTGGAATAACCTGATTCAAAATGGATGCATCTGCAGGCACCTCAGTGTCACCTAATATTTGATCTGAAATCATATCCTACATTCTATTGCCTTTCATCATTCTCCCAACATTTTAGCGCTCAGTTTCCCATTATTTGAGTCGGTATCTACAGCAGTTCGGTTTCTGTGAGATCAACATTACAACAAGAAAATGCAGGAAAACATGATCTACAAGAAGATCTGGTCTCATGCAACAGATCTGAGAATTTGACTTCAGCCCAATATATTAATATGCAGTCTCAGAACTGCTCATCTTACTCACAACAAGGGCAGTTCTTTGAGAAAGAAATGCTGTGAGAAAACTGAAATTCAATTCCTTGTTTTGAGTAATGACTCCAAAGTGGATCACCTTTGACACCATCCTAAATGAAAGTATTTTACATCAACATTGCATTTACAGTCCTGAAACGATAATAAACAAAGATAGTTGCATTTTCTAAACATAGATTTTTAATCCAAAGAAATTCTCAGTGGGAAAAGAGGTGATTTTAAAGAATCTAGAATCATAGCATCACAGCATGCTTGTGCACTGAGAACACATTAGGGAAATATGTAAAACATGCATTGTGCTTGTCTCTAAGTTACAGCATTGTGGAATTTGTTTGTCAGGAATAAAGGCTGTCAGTCCACACTTTTCTCCAGTCTATGGAACAGCGCTTTGCTTATGGAAAATATCTAATGTCCACAGACCAGAAGATTCTCATTTAAATCCTGCACGTCTGTGCTCCTGTATTACTACATGGGTGTATGGTGTTAGAATCATGAGCCAGGGAGCGCATGCCTTTGTAGAAAGATGATGGCAACCCTCTGTCCTTGGCAAGCTTGGTGGCCAGAGTCTGGCTGAACAAAGGTCCTGCTAAAACTTCTAGAGACATCACTGTACATGAGGCCTGCTGCGCAGCGAAGAAAACTGGCCCCTTTAAACTGGCTGGGTAGGGAGACGTTTCAGCAAATCTTTTTCAAAGGAAAAAAATGGTTTAGGATGTCCTTGTTTGGGAGAATGAGGAAATGCTTGCACAAGGTGGGGCTTGGCCGAGGGAAAATTCAATCAAGTAGTTCTTACAGGATCACCCTGAAATTCCATCTCATCTTGTATTGAATCAGCTGAGGAATTGAAGAAATACCTTAATGTCCTCCAAAGGAAGAAGGCTTGAAACAGCAGGAACTCATTGTCTTTGGCTACAACTATTTCTAAAGGGAACCCTGGAACAGCTTCTTTGTGGAGAAGAATTCTAGAAATAGTTTCTGAGCCTAGAAGCAATAAAGAACAAAAATGGGTGTTTGTTATATCTACATCCAGTTTTCGGTTTCCTACTCTGCATCTGAATGGGAATCATTACTGCTGTTTTCTTCAATGAATCTTAGACTCTTCTAGCAACATACACTGCCAAGAAGAGCCATTTTTACAACTGCTGGGATTGTGTTAGGAATATGGATGTTTAGCCACCAATTTTCATCCCAAGTCTTAGAGCACAAAAGTCTGGAAGGAAATCTCTTGTAATATGCAGTAACATAAACTTAACATGTTGGTCTTTTATATATATATTTAATATTTAGGTTTCTTTTTCATGTCGTAGGGAGCCCAACAAACTCCTTAGCAATAAAAATATTTTTAAGAAAATGTTGATATTTTTCAAGAATTAGAGAGCCTCAGACACTACTAAGTTTCTGAAAAACAATGTTGGTATTTTAGATTGATGTCTAAATATTTCCTAAAGCAATTTTCTCTACTCAACTGGGAAATTAAGGTGCTGTGATCATAATTAATTTGATCAAGAATACAAAGTTAAAATGAAAATCATGCTTCTAACTCCCAGGCCACAGCAATAGATCACAAAATAACATGGATCTGATTATGCAGGTGCTAACTGTCAAGCAAATCTAAGCTCTCTGCTTTCTTGCTTTTTGCTATTTTATGGAGAATTCTCCCAAAAGTAGCAGGGAAGTAGGAAGATAGAATTCAAATTCAACCTTTTAAGATGCTAATTTAAAGTTTCATAATAGTCTTATTATTACATCATATAACTCAATGACTTTGGAAGAACAGAAAAAGAATATATTTTGACCCAACTATATTAAACTATAAAATAATTATTTTCACTTGCCTCTAAAACAGTTGATAAGATCACTGGTATTTATGTTCCATGTTTATGCAGCTTAAATAAAAATATTCACAGACGCTTGTAGCTTAGTGTCGAATCTGTATGACTACTTAGCTTCTGGTTTTGAATGAATCCATACAAGGTCCTTCTCACACCTTCACTAGTAGGAGTTAGTTCTCTCCCATAAACAACACTAACTATTGCCATTGAGGAAGGAGTGAAGCACTCTTCCTGATTAGCAGCCCCGGGAAGCCACAGCCAGTTAGCAGCTTCTGTGCACGGGTGTGTGATTCTGGAGAGCACAACTGTGGAAGACATCCAGGGACAGCCCTCACGGGGCAGCTGTAGCACTGCTGCACCCCAGGTCACTGGTTCTGGTTCCCAGTGCATCTGGAGGTGCCGCCTCTGGGCCTGGGTCCTGGGTGAGTGGCGGGGTTGGTGGCTTGGTGTGGGCAACCTTGACTGCTACACATCCCTATCACACGTCCCTACAGAGGAAGTCATTCTATAAAAACCTCACTATGGGCAAATTTCTAGAAAAAGTACTTTTAAAAGTGAGATAAGTTTCAAGTAGGCGCAGTAAAACAAATGAAGCTAATTCATATCTGTCTCTCATTTACTGCTTCTCCTCTTGGGCTTCAGCAATGCTCTGCATGTTTTACATAGCTCCTCACTGTAAATTCCCAAGCCTACTCATTTGATTGTGAGAGACAAGAATGAACTATTATGTTCTCTTTGCAGACTTAATTTGGGCACACTCTTTCCTAAGTTGTGTTTTCCTTTTGGCTGGACTGGGTTAAGCCATGTGAATATCCAATGAGTGGGAAAATTCCAAAGCTTTATTCACTTTATACGGCAGTTCAATGGCTAAATATATCAGGCCTCCTGCACCCCTGCCAGTAAATGGTAGCCTATTCAGGGCCATAAAACTGGAGATAAGGCTGGCCAAGTCAGAATGAAGGAGATAGCTTATCTGTTCCACTGTATCTTCATAAGTCATTCTGTTACCACAGCTGCTTTTTAAATGTGACCCCTAACTAGACAGAACACCATTCAAATAAATCACCAACTTGTCCACATAATTGAGCCTGGGAAGAAAAGCCTAGTGAAGATCAAGTTCTCAAAAATGATGCTATAGAGAAAACTCTATTAATGAAAAAGTTGAGGATACCAAAATTCCCTAATCTGGAAGTGGGAATTTGCATGGGGTATAAATGTGTACTTAAGGAAGTCTCATTAAGTCATGGAAAAAAAAAATATGTAGTTGGAATTTCCAAATTCTTTCAACTACTACACATTTAGTTATCCTTTTTTCTTTGTATATACTTCTCATAACAACACCTACAGCCTTGTAAGTTCTGCAGTACTTCTCTTCGTTTTATTTTAAAATGGTGTGAAAATGTTCCCAAGATTTGTATTAGTTTGTGGTCAGATAAAGAAATAATCATATATTTATTTTAGACCTATTTATTAACTTTGTATGATTTTCTTAGGAATCTTGGCTGTCAGATGTATTTTTCTTCCTTTACCAATCTCATATTTAATAAGAAAAGACAGTAGTATGATTATAAGAATATTAAATGACCACAAAAGATAAATTTAAAAATTGTTATATAAAGTGGGATTATCTTTTTCCAGGAATTCAGTTTGAGACAACTCATACAATGACTGGATTCCAAGAATAATTTAGGTATTTTGTATTTGTCTTATATCTTTTCTTACATTCTTTTTTCCTTGGGTATCTGATTTCCCTCAATCTGGAGGATCCGACAGGAAGTCCCTAGACTCTCGTCACTGCAGTGGCCCCGCATGCAGAAGGGTACGCCACCAGTGAGCTCTACTGAGGGCGAAGCTAGACCTGTTGTCAACTTGGTATGTTTGCTACAGTGAGAATGCAAGAAAATCCCCTAAATCCAAGTAATTCAAAATGAAAACCTCAGCAATAAAACGGAGATTCCTGCAATGAGCTAAAATATGATCTCTATCTTTAGCTTAAGAATGCATGGAAGAGCACTGCAGAAGGCCTCTTCTCAAAATTCTTTAATGTCCGGCACTCCACATTTGAATTGTTCGCAGAATTCACTTCTGGGACTATCCCTTTCCTTGATGATCCCAAATGAAAAAAGAAATTTATGAAAATAGCCCTGAAAACAGCAGGGTGCTCATCCAACTAAGGTGCTCATCTTGTTCTGGGGGAAGCATGGGCCCTTTCACCAACTGCTCGGCAAATTTCCTGCACAATTAAGCAAAGACTGGCAGGAATCAGAAGAAGAAAAGACGGGAGTGCAGGCCAGAATGGGCAAGTGCCGGTGACAGTACTGCAGACCCTGGCACAGGGCAGGGCTGAGCAGCCCTTTGATTTGACTCAGTCGATGGGAGCCTGGCTGGATGTGAACAACGCCAGGCAGAAGACAAGGCAGAGAAGACAGAGGGTGGGCGCTCGGCAGAGCAACGGTCCTGTGCGGGGGAAGGAGGCGGCCACCGACAAATGGAAGCAGGAAACAGCCAGCCTTCTCACAGGTCAAGCATCAAGGTCAAAATTCTAGGCAGAGGTTCAGGAAAAGCACTGGGGATCAACTGCGAGGGCACAGAGGTCAAAACAACAGTAACGGTCTCAACAATGAAAACAGAGCCAGGAACAAGAACGGCGTTTGAACCTGCGCCACAACGATCGAAGCCTTCCATGTTCCCCACCTTATTTCTTCACCTCCTCTCTCCTGCAGAAAAGCAATGCTGAGGCCACAGATTTGGAGGCACACTGTTAGCTCGAGTCTTGACTGCATTACCTGGTATGTGATGACCAACTTCTCTGGGCTTCCATAAATGGAAATCATAATTCCTACCTCAGAGCATTCCTGTAAGGCTCAGAGAAGGCTGTAAAGCGAACACCAACCCTAAAGGTTACACTGTTGTTATAATGATTGTTGTAATGACAATACTGCCTGCTCAGAACCAGAACCTCTCTCAGATAATGGCTAATTAATGAGTTATAGTAAGTCCTTTTACAGACCTCCAATGTGCAGCTTTGAAATGGTATGACATTAAGTTCAGCATTCTGAACCCTGCCCATTGTAACTTAAGCATCATTTTCTATCTCCACTGAAAACGTGAAAAGCATTTGCGCTGTGGGGCAGTCTGTGATGTTGTTTCATATGGTCTGGTAGGCTTTGGAGCATATTAGTGACCAGCCAGTGGCGCCTTTCACCTTTGCTGAGTAGCAGTCTGAGATCATTGTTTCACATTCTGACTATGTCTATGGTGTCTCCAAGAGAGCAGAAATCTCTTAGTCATCAGCTCATCCAATGTGAGCTGGAACAATGACTCTGTGTGCCTGGCTGACCTGCTCTTCCTCTCTCAGGAGGGAGGCCTTGCTAGATCTTTAGGGACAAGGGCAAACTTACCCTAGTATCATTTATACCATTTTAGTATCTCTGCCAGCAGTTCTGCCATTCTCAAGTTAAAAGAAGATACAGGAGACCCTTACTTAAAAACTATCTTTTATCAGCAAATCTTAGTTTCAGCAGGCCAGTGATTTCAAACGAATGTCCACAGTAAGAGAAAAGTTCAATTTATACTTTCATAATGATAATATTTGGTGCCCTTCACTCAAGAATAGTGTTCTCTTTCTCTGTCCCACAACTCGGGCAATTTAATTAGACTCCTATTCCCAATTAAATTTACCTCTGTGGAATCTTTTTACAACTTGGGGACAAAAAATATCTTGGTTTCCAGGAAGGATGACAAGGCTATGGTTTTGAAAAGATCAGAGACTGCTGATCCCTCTCAATACAGGGCAACCAATACTGAGAGCTTATCTCCTGAGTGTGTTTTAGCTTCATTAGCAAAATACAGACTCCCTGGATTGTTTTACAAGTTAGCCGATATGAAAAGCAATAGCTGTGTTCGTTTGGCGTAAAGAAGAGCACGTTCTCCAGCCTTCCCCCTGATGGCCCCACTACCACCAAGGCCCAGCCCAGGCCCACAGTGGGCACTGAATAAACAAACTACTATGTAAACAGACCTCATCTGATTCTACAATAGAGAAAAGGCAGACTCCAGCTATGAACATATACTCTTAAAAAGTACACATGTGCAACTTCAGTAGAAGAGAACACGCTGTAGCCAGGGTTGAGACCAGCACACGGAACGCATGGATGAGGTCTGGCTGGGACCTCTAAGTCTGCTCCAGCAGCCAGTGTGAAAAACAGACCCAGAATGCTCCATGACTCCTAGAAGTCCACAGTAACCAAGTACTGGTTTTTCTTGAGAGTCTTGGCTGTGCTTCCCTCTAATGCATGACAGAGCGGAAGCCTTGATGCCAATTATTTCCAATGGGCAGCTGGCACTGAGAGTCTGTGGACTCAAGTGGTCTGGGTACTTGAACTAGGCTGTTTCGAACAACTCTGATAAATCCAGCTAATCTCTCAGAAAGTAAAATCCACTGATGTGTGGACAGGTAACCTACCGATGTAAACAGTAAATAAAAATCTGGTTGAACCACGAGTAACGCAGACTCAAGTCTAAAACAGACTTCTCTATGTTCCACGACTTCTGCCAAACTTCAAAAACATGCTAAATGCTCAGTATTATTATCCCCTATCAAATTAAATCAGACTGACCGTCTGCTGTGTGGACAGGATCTGGCACTGCTGAGTGCCCTGTGGCAGACTTGCCCATCTACACACGGGTGGAGGTAGTGAGCATTCGAGGGTCTCAGACTGAGAGGCTGAGATACGGGAACGACGCTGCTCCCACAGACTCAGTGGTGGGGACATCTTCACATGGGCAAGGCGAATCCTCTAAGAGACATTCCTTTTCCTTCAATCTGTCCTCATTTTACAATAAGACTGCAGCAGACATTTTCTACACTTGCATGGCATTTTATCTGCAGTAAACACATATACAGCAGTGAAAAGAGTTGCAATAGGGCCTCAACAATGACTCTCTGGGACTGTTGATTACCTCCAATGCTAGTAACGCTCATGTACTAAACAAGGTGAAATTGTTTTCTTAGATGATACATAGAAGACTGTGCCATGAAAGGGCTTGAAATGGTACAGTCAGAAGCACAGTTACAGAATTAACTCTGTAAATATTAAAAATAAATGAAAATATTAAAAATAAATTTTATTGAATCATCACCTATTTTAAGAGTTATTTGTTGGGCAAGTTATTTCAATCTAATTTATTTGAAAATGTGTTGGCCTGAACGGAATACCAGCCATTTCGCAAAACTGTTGCAGTTGGACCATCTCAATGAATGCCTTTAGGGTTTAGAGGTCATAAAAGAACTATGTAATTGGTGAATTTCTTTTTAAAATAAACACACCAGGAGTTACACTAACAAATAAGTGTTATTGATAGGAGTACTCACTCTGGAGACTATAAGTGTGTGACAAAAATGGTGGTTGTGTTAAATTTCTATTTGAAACTTGCCTTCAGAGTTGTTTTCAGGGCAAATTACTATGTCACAGAAGACAAAGTGCTTTTCTTTTCCTGTCACTTTTTGCTTTTTCTGAACACTTTCGTCCAGCTTGATTACAAACCTCTTTCACCAGACTTAAGATATGAATGACTTTGGTTATTTCCTACAGGTTAAAAAACTTTCAAAGTTAGGGGTTGACAAAACTGAAGATACTCTGAGGATTGCTGTGAGCTCTAAAGTTAGCTTCAAAAGAGAAGCACCAAAGTATTCTGAAGGACTGCATCTGTGGAATACATGTACTGTTTTTCCTTAGCACTATTTTGAAAGAAGAAACACTTCACCTGAGTATGTAAATCTTGATATGTTTAAAAATAATTTCATTTTGTAGTCAGACCTTGTAGTATTGGTGGGAAAAAACAAACATGCTCCACAGGAAAAGTGCCAGCAGGTACTTTACATACAAGCAGGTCCACATCAGTCCATTCCTTCAGAGCTGTGACAGGCAGTGAAAGGAAATGAAGAGGATTTTAAAGTAAGATGGGTGCATACAGCCAAAGTTAGGCAAAGCAGAGCACCTCTTCAGAGTTGGAAACTATGATTACTAATTAAAATGTTAAATCTTCCTAGACCGACAAAAGCAAAAAGTAAACCTGATTAGCTACTTATCAATGGCTATTCTGTAGAAGATGGAATCTTTCTTTTCAAAGCCTGCAAGCCTTTTCTGAAGGGCATATCTCTTAATAACCTTCATTAACTTCTGTTTGGTTGCTTAAGAGTTGTCTCTTATCCAAAAAAGTTTAACATAGTCTCAAAAGAGATTGTGTTTATTTAAGCTTGTTGGAAAAACATTCCTATCATTTCAAGAATGACTAAATATTTTTCATTCACATACTTAGCATTCCAGACTATGTTTTCCTGCCTCTGTTGATTAGATGAAAATTAGCAGGCCTCGGTCTGATCTATTAGATGCAATTATTATCTTCATAGAAAAATCATGAGACTCCCAGCAATGAAGCCACTTTAGGAATGAGGTCGATGGCAGGGGAAATAAAGAGTAACCTACCCCCACCTGCCACTCTGCACACTCAGGGGCAGAGGACTTTCTGCAAGTGTTTCAGAATCAGTTCTGAGCCATGCCGAACAGTTAATGCATTAAGCAGTTTGATCATCCTTATGGGAAGAGTTTAATGACAACTTTAATTTTTATTTGTAAAACTTCGGTCAGCCTGGAGGTTTCACCGAAAATCAAGCAGACAGTGAGACAGGCAAAGACACAGCAGCCCTGAAGAACCAGCAGCAGCAGCTGTAGAACTCCTGAGCGTAAGCGAAAACAAGCACTTCTGGAACGCTTGTCTTCACGCCTGTTTAGCTACTAACGTAAGCGATGGGCTGGACAACTAAAGAAAGCCGCTCGCATGGAATGGACATGGTGTATTTCTGTGTAGCTTGAAAACCATACAATCTTGAAAGTGATACTCTGAGGTCAGATGGGAATGTCTGTTACATTCATCTTATCTACAGCCCAATGTTATTTTAAATATCAGAAGATATTTTAAATGATTAGAGAATAATAAAAATATTACAAAATTCATCACTGAAAAATTTCTGATGCTTAGCTTAAAGACGTAAGCTTAACATGTGGTCATCTGCTATGCATTTGTTACCCAACATATAACCTTATTTGGACATCCAGAAAACAGACTGTTATATTTTAATTTCCATTTATGGAACTAGTTTCCAGGACATTTAGAGTTAAAGGATGAAACAGCATGCCTAACAGTCTTTAGGATATTACGAATATTTTATTATTCTTGGCTTACTAATAATAGCATAGTGTATGGCGTTGGAGCACTACCACCCATAAACTCGAGTTTTGATCCGTGTTCTGTACCAGAATGTTAATAACAAGTGACCCTGTGGCATCTTTGACTTCACTGCCTCCGTGGGGTCAGCCAAACTATGCTTGACTCCTTGCCACAGAAGCAGTAACTTAATCATTTCAGATACTGTTCTGTGAGGAAGCATTATGGGTAGGGCTGGAAACATTTTTTCTTATTTCAAGGAATTCCCACCCAGATATGTGCCTGGTACAGACTTTTCTGGCAGCCCAGTGGAACTCTTAGTTGAAGAGCAGCTTGATTCGAATTACAGCAACATTCACACAAAACAGTACAACGCTTGTATGAACCTAGGACTAAGGACTCCAAGTGACATCTCACAGATGTCTCCCACGTAAAGGAGCACGGCATGCAATTCCTTGGGTGAGCTGATGGTAAAGCCGCTTCCTAAATACACACCGATCAAGACCTGCCTAACATCTCATCTTCAATACTGGCCCAAGTGGGACCAGGATTCTCCAAGTCAGAAAGAGAGTCAAGAAAGCCAAGTGGCTGTGGCACAGGGGATTTTTAGGCTGTTACCTTCCTTTCTAAATCCAGCGAATTAGGAAGAATCCATGCATGGTGAATTTTTCTTTTCTTTTCTTGTTTGAGACAGGGTCTTGCTATATAGTCAGGCTGATTTTGAACTTACAGTGATCCTCCTGCCTCAGCCTCTTGCGTGCTGGGATTATAGATATGTGCCACCACACATGGCCCACAGGTGAATTTCTTATTCTTTTACATTAAGAAATGGTTAAATCCAGGTAAATAAAATTATTAGGCCTTCCTGAAACTCAGCTTAGTACCAGACAATAGCGTGGCAAATAACACTGCTTTAGAGAGTTCTAGAAATACAAAAGTAAAATAATATGATGGACCCTCACATGCCCATCACCTCCCCTTGAAAAGCTACAAAGAATTTTGACATCTTGTTTGAGACAGAAAATAAATTTTCTTTTAGTGTCAGAGAAACAAACAGAATAAAGGAGACTCATCATTCACCCAACTATAAGCATAGAATTTATTTACTGGGAACCTGAATATACTTTTGAATGCTCTTTTAAATATTACCTGAGCTGTTCCTAGCACTTGAAAATGATATTCTCCCCAAATCTCCAAGGTGACCAAAATCATCGGCTCCTCCCCTTGCAGGATGCTCTGCTCATGACCTAGCCAGAGAACACTCAACTCACAGCAGTCACCTGGGCAGGGCCCAGCCATAGCAGGTTGGGTCTAACAGGAACACACTAAATCATGGTGAAATGCTTAACTCGGGCACCAGTAGTTGCAACGAAGTTGGCCCATTAGCTGTCCATGTCCCTTGTAAGTCACATACGTGTCACTGTCAAATTTCCTTCCCCAATGTCTTACCTTCAATTATCAAATTTTTAATGGAAATGCATTCTATGTTCAAGGTCCCTCTGACATTAACTACTTCACAGAAGCACTTATATGTGATAATATTGGGGAGAAATTAGCATATTACTCTAAATACCTATGGAATTAAAAATGTTCTTGCCTGTGTAACTGAAATATTGCAATGGTACACACACACACACACACACACACACACACACACACACACGAGGCAAGTCTTAAAGACAATTAAGGGGCAGTGAGCATTTACAGTTGAGGGAGGCCCCTGAAATTCTGTGATTCTGGATCTGAAGGGATAAGTCAAGAAAAGAGACTGAAGATTTCACAGCAGTCTTGGAAGGGCCACGATCAAGCTGGTGCCACTGGAAGAGGGAAAGAGGCGAGTGCTCCGGGAAGGGAGAACAGTCCCTGGGAAGTGCATGGGTCTAAGTGACCTGGAGACACGCGGGCCCACTGGATGGCCAAAACACGATACATTCTGCTTCCTATTCGCAAATACACACATACCCTAACGTTATTCTTTCCTCAACTGATCCAGCGTCCAAACTGCTAATGGTTTTTCAGGCTTCGGGTAAGGTAATCATATATATTACCTTATGTGCACCTCTGGGTTAGGTTTCCTACTCCATTCTGCCTCTTCTTCCCTTCAGCCCTCATTCATTTATCTGTGAAGCTTTGAACATCTGCTTACAGGCAGATTCTGGGATGCAGTGCATCATGTGTCTCAGAGACAGTTCACATTTAGGGTCCAGAGCTTGGGCTCCAGAGCTCTGCTGTCACTTCTGAACTATACACCCTGCTGCAAGTCCCACTGGGGTACGAGCAACCATCCTGGAAGGATGCTGTGGGGATCAAAGGAGCTTAAGACTTATGGCGCTCAGGCCTGGCACACAGTAAGTGTGAGAAATGTTAGCTACTCTCACTGAGAGTTACAAAGATGGCGACACAAATGATGCCAGATGGGCATGAAGATGTAATTCTGCTGTCTCTCCCTTGTCTATGTCAGTTTTTAAAAAGATAAAGGAGAACAGAAGGAAGGGTGAAGGCAACCCCCACCACACACACACCATAAAAGTTAAGACAGATACACTACTAATTGCTACTAGCTCACTGAAAGGAAAGGTACATGCCTACACCGCCTGATTGGTTTTTCATGTCTATATCCTGTATTACGCGCAACTACTTTGACAATAACAATGCACAATGTATTGAACACTATTGCTCTCCTAATTTTATACCATTGCTTTTTTTAAAATAAAAAAGAAATACCAAAAAAAGGTAAAGTCATGTGTACACTTAAATCATATTACTTCATATGCTCTCCCGTTACATTTCCACTCTTGCTTTTTACAAAGGTCTGAAAATAAAAATGAGACTAATGAATAAAAGGAGATATAAAGAAAAGGCAGCAAACCAAAATATGAGACCATAACCAGCTACAGATGGACAGACCGGAATGGCTTATCTGTATACCTGGGTTAGGTGTTGACAATAACTTGCTAAGACTTCATCATGAGAGTACTTAAGTGCCAACTTAAAAAGCACTTAGGTACTTGTGAATCAAGTTAGTTGTCAAGTAACAGCCTTGTCTTTAAGGGCCCCCAGTCCTCTGGGAGTGGCCAGGCACATTATGCTGTCACTTGGAAGGTATGTAGCTTCAGTAACAATGACAGCCACGATTACTTTCTTCCTCCCAGTAGCATCTAACAGGCCATATTTGGAGATGCAGTAATTTATTTAGAAAGAATCTACAACCACAACCCTAGTGTGGGCTCCTTTCCTCCAATTTCAGGCTTTATGTATCTTGAGACATAGCTGATAGAGTAAGGGCCAACACCTGTTATGTAACTGTGTGTGGACGAATTTACTGTGTGTCTTAACTGCTTTTGGTGGACTGCTTATTATACATTAACACCTTTTTTTCCATTCATACGATCTTCTTGATAGTCTAAAATCACTTGTAATTGTTTTAACATATACTAGCAAATGACTGCTGAGAAGTGTTTCCAAATGGTTCCAGAGTTCTTAGATTCTACAAAGCAAGAACCATTCACTTTGTATTATTTTGTAAATTTATCATCACTAATAAATAACTTAATAATACCTTTTAGCATCACCTTAAACTGTGCACTGTTTTTTGATTCCATACCAAAGAATCTTTCTGTCCTTACTCATTTTAAAATGACAGTTGGTGGAGAGCAAATACAATCTAAGCTAAAACTCACTGCTCGATTAGAAAAAAAAAAAAACCAAAAATACGCAATGCAAAATAAATTCATTCTCGAAGAACTAGAAAATAGATTCTTCTGAAAAGTTTTAGGAGAAGAAGTAAAGTGGCAAGGCATAAAAGAGAGAGAGAAGAAAGGGTACTAGTAGAACCTTACGGTGGAAATGACAGAGATGCGGTCTATCAAGGCAGAGGGCTGCCAGGGCAGGAGGCGGAAGAAGTGAGCTCCTGCAGCTGGCAGAGTCGTTCTTCCCGAGGCCTGCCTACTGGCAGGGCAGGCGGGGCATCGCCTCCACAGCACCCGGAGTAGCTCTCAGACGCCTTGTGACTTTCTCCCCTGCCACACTACTCATCTCCTAATGCAGAGCCAACAGCCAGAGGTGAAGACAGGCCAAGAAGGGAAGGAGAGACAGACGGCACAAGTACACTGGGTAGCACTGGGAGCAGGGAGACAGAAGAAAAATGCCGCCGTACCCAGAAAACTTCAGTTGATCCTGGCTGTGTGACACAAGGGCAACTGAAGGGAAATTCTCTAAATCTCTCTAAAGCTTAATTTTTAAATTTCTAAAATGGGATGATGAGGTTTTGGCACAGTGTTATGGTGATGGTTAAAAGAAACTGGGTACATAAAGCACTTAGCCCACAGCACCCCACGCGAATATTCCTTTTTTCCTTGCTCACTTTAAAATTGAGCCTAAATATGTTCTCCGAAGTGAAGAATATCGGTTATTTATCTTTGTGTCTTCTGGACTGCAGGAGGTGCTTTATCAATTTTTTGGAATTAGTAGCTCACCCAAACTGTAACTCTTTTCTCAGATAGTGAAAGATCAGATTACAATTCTGGGCAGATACTGCAGAATCCAAAAAGTAAGTGACCAAGCTAACATTCCCTATCCAAACATCTACATGAGGTCAGCATAACTGGATCTCATCTATACATACGTATTGCTAGTCACCAAGGCTTACTTTCTCTACTTACAATATACACGCTAATGAATGTAAAGGATGCACGTGAAAGGAGCTGTCTGTTTGCTTTTCTTTCATTTACTATGGTAGGAAAGGCACTACGTTTTTTTGGTACCGGGAATCGAACTCATGACCTCGTGCTTGCAGGGCAGATGCTGTGCTGCTAAGCTACATCCCCGGCCCTTAGGCACTGTTTTTTTTTTTTTTTTAACAAGCTTTTAAAGTCCTATTTTAAACTGATCAAGACCCACGAGGTTAAAGAGCAGTGCTCACTGGATTATACACTATTATATTTTTAAACTTTTCTTACAGTATCACCCACACCTTCATTCTTAAATATTTCAAGCTGATAATGGAATATTCTTAACTCTTACAGACAGGTGTTCCCACCTCTATCAGCGTCAGTGAGGTGCCCTTTTCTGTAACACCAACTGTATGACACCTACTTCTATGTACGCCTTTCTCCAGCACTGGAACACTGACTTTAGGGGACAGAGGAACGTGCGCCCGGGGCAGGCTGTTTCCACAACACTGATCACTTGGAAGCTCCAAAAGCTTAGAGTGTGGCAGTGCACCCCGAGGACAGTGCTGCTGAGAGAACTGGCAATGTCCACAGCGCTGGCATCCTCCAAGCGGCACATTTACCCAGTTTTTAAGGTGTTTAAAAAGCCTAACCCCACAACAGCTAAAGAAACTTGTCAGCAAACTCAAAGTTTAAACTTCCTAAAATTTAGCTGGACACAAGTGACTTCTTGATACCTAGAAGATTTACTCTACTTAGCTGACCTCCTGGAAAAACTTCCCAGCTTCTTCATCTGTTTTTAAAAATTCTATGAAGATCCATCCCCAAAGTGGATTAACTTTTTGACTCACCTTAGTTCATTTTACTATGCAAAGGTGCTTCTCAAGGACAGATACTCTGTTAGTATAAATATTCAACCTCTTGTCTGCACTGGACAGAAGATTAGGACCAACAGGAGTAAGTGTGTGAAGACTACTCCCAGGGTTCACGAAATGAGCTGGAATAGCAGCTAAGACAGAAAAACAGGTCCAGGACATCTCTCCACTGGAACAGGACGAGATGGAGCGAATGTAGGTAACCAAGACCTAAGTAAAGCCTTAGCAAAACTTGAAGCCACGGCCTTCATAGTACCAGAAGTGGAAAGGATGCACAGAATGAGGCATTAGCAGTGCAACTGCCTTCAATGGTGCTGTTCATTTTTCTCTCCATCAAAACTCTTGGGTAGTAGAAACTCACAAGTTGAACAAGCTATGTTTTAGTCATGAATCTTATTTCCAATTTTATTTTTTGTGTTGACCTTTGAATGGTAATTAGGTTTACAGTGAACTGAATTAAAATGTATATATGCTTTGGGGGTTACTAGGAATTGAACTCATGACCTTGTGCTTGCCAGGCAGGTGCTCTGCCACTGAGCTATATCCCCGGCCCCTAAAATGTATGTATCCTTATAGTGTAGACAGATAAGCACATGTGCACGGTAAAATAAAAACCACTCTATTCTCATTTTAAATTTACACTTCCTCAAAATGATGAGTCTGAGATGCATAATAAATTCATCTGCAACCAGTAACAGCATGAAGCAGACATTATGTCTGAGTAAATAAAAAAACAAACAAGAACACGCTGGTGGAAATTTCTCAGACAGGAGACTCTCGCCAGACTCATTAGAATCAGCAGCTTACCTTCGCACACGGGGCAACACTCCCCGGGCACCTTCACGGGGTGCATGCAGCTCTGCCCGCAGGCTGTGGCCACACAGTGGGGCTCTCCATTGATGCACTGGCAGAACGTGCAGTCGTCTTCCCGCCACCGGTCTCCATGGGCTCGGATCTGGCCATTGGCATAGCAGCCGGCAGGATTGTTAAAAGGATACACCGGATCTAAATCAAAATACAAGTTCAGAGTAAGACTGAGCACTTTCTAAACCTCTTCTCTGTCTGTATCGAGACATTTTTCCCAGGTTTCATTCATCAACAATTCTATTCCACTTGTGATCAACAAAAGCTGAGAGTTACAAGGGGCCCTAAAATGCATGGAAGCACAGCTGCCATCCTCAATATATGTTTTCTCCTCTGAACACTGTCCTCAGGGAGAAGCTGCAACCGAGAAACCAGGTGTTATCACTGTAATCCCAGCACATGTGGAGGCTGATGCAGGAGGATCACAAGTATAAGCCCAGCCTGGCCAACTCAGTGACTTAGTGAGACCCTGTCTCAAAATAAGAAATACAAAAAGAGCTGGGGATGTAGGCTCAGTATGAAGGCTTCGATCTGGTCCCCAGCATCAAACACACACAAATAGAAAGAAAGAAAGAAAGAAAGAAAGAAAGAAAGAAAGAAAGAAGAAAGAAAGAAAGAAAGAAAGAAAGGAAGAAAGGAAGAAAGGAAGAAAGGAAGAAAGGAAGAAAGGAAGAAAGGAAGAAAGGAAGAAAGGAAGAAAGGAAGAAAGGAAGAAAGAAAGAAAGAAAGAAAGAAAGAAAGAAAGAAAGAAAGAAAGAAAGAAAATTGGGAAGCTTTATGGATAGAGCTGTGGGTGCCTGGATGCATTCTGGGCTGTGACAGTGTGACTAAACTGTCACACCTGCGTTTTACCTCCCGCGAGTGGAAAGAACATTGTCCCTGAACCCTGCGTAATGCTGTGACTCCTGAACTGCGTTTCATAGACCTGTGGCACCATGTGGACAACAGGGGTCCGAGCAAGGCCTTGCTATAGTCTTGCACATGACAAAGCAGGTTTCGAAGTTCCCTGGGTCACAGCTGGTGCCCTGAGGGAGACTGGGAACTTAGATCATTTTTCTTCCCATAAACTGGGCAGCTAAGTAACAAATAAGGTTGGGAGACAGAATTATCCAAAGCTACTATAAAAAAGATTATCTGAACCAATGGATAAAAATGTAAACACTGCATATAAAATCCCCAAGCATCCCTATAGTGAGAGCAACCAGATAAAATTACTTCATTTTCTTTCATGAAATACATAAAACTGGCTTTTACCAAACAGGCACTGCTGTGCAGGGAGGAGAATCCAGAGTTATGGAGACAGTTTTGTTTTTGTTCTAGAGACGTAAGAAGGCATCATAAGAAAGCCAGAAGGTCAAAATTTAAAATAATGTAATCACAGCTTTAGAGAGGCAATTTGCTACATATAAGTAGCTAATAGACCTGAGCTTTACAAATTCTTTCTGAAAAAATGTTACAGTACACACTTTACGTCTACTTTTGAGCCTGAATCTGAATTCAAACATGTGAAACATAGCCAGATCCATGCCCAGATAACCTACTTTGGAAAGGTTAAAATTTTGATGTATTTAAAAAAAAAATCTGATGACATCTAAAAAGTGAACTACTTTTCTCCTGAGATGGCTAAAATATTTTTTAATGAGGAAAAAGACTCATTATTATGAACAACTGTTCACTGTTAGGAGGTTGTTTTCATACTTCAAACATTTCAGGTCTTCAATATTACATGGTAAATATAGCTCAAACATTAAAAGTGAGGAAAACTAAATATATATATAAAACCTGATACTGTACCTCCCACTCGTGTGCAGAGATTAGGCACAAGAAACACACGTGACTCTGGACTGAAGATCTGTGACAAAAAGTCTGACATTATCGTCCTTTTCAGGGAAAACAGTGTTGTGTGGTCAGAAGAAAACCACAGGCTTATTCAAGCCCAGGAATATGGTTCCTGGCTTCACTGTGAGCTCACACAGTCAGCTACTTTGCTGAGGTTCTGTTTCCTAATCCCTCAAATGGACAGGCTGCAGTGGATGGCATTCAGAGGTATTCTGAAACATTTACTGTTTCTGACTACAGAGACAGGAAGACAAAGTATTCTGGAGGATGTGAGGAGAAGACTTCTTGGAGAGAAGTGGGCAATGTAGACAAAACAAGTCCATGAGAGTTACATGTGACGTCCAGGACCACACCTCACACTTGGCTGGGCCTAGAGCTGGTGTCACTGTCCCAATACCCTGCAATCCTACTCTAACCACCCAGGATTTCAAGAAGGAGCAGCAGGGTCCTGACCCACCTGGAAGTGGGTGAGGTGGCTATTGCTAAAGAGGATGGTTGGTTCCTCTCTTGAGCTGACTGGCTGAGGGTGTTAGTGACCCAGGCCTTCCTATCTTACTCTGAGTAATCTGAGGAGAGCAGCTGGGAAATTCCATTTGAGAGAGAAGCAAAGCTTTGCCCCAGGACTTGCTAAGGAACTGATGGAATGGCAGGGGAGAGACAGAAAGCATCTCTGTGAAGCCTCACATAAACTTGCGGAAATAGGTGACTAGCTGTCCAACACCCAAGCTGTAGCAGCTTCCCTCAGGGAGGAATTCTCACACACTCTACCTGGCATCACTAACATTCTGAAAGATAGACAAAAATGTTGTTAAAAAGATATTTCACTATTCCTCTAGTTTTGAATGATATTGAATGAGGACCATTTGACATTAAGTTCTGAGCCATGTACTCTCATCTTAACCTTGACTTGGTACCTTCTCCTACCTTCACAAACAGGGCAGCACTCCCCTTCAGGCACGTAGTATCTCTCACAGCTCAGCTCCCCACACTGGGCAGTGAAGCAGATGGAAACGCCTCCTTGGCATCGACAGAATCGACAGTTGTCCATTCGAAACATGTCTCCATCATAATACTCCACATTGTTGAATATGCAGGCTGGCTTTGTTTCTGAAAGGAGTTAAACAAGGCATATTTGAAGTCAATTTTGAGTGGTATCCTTTTCTGCTTTTCCAATAGCTTCTAGGAAATTCTCAGATAGCAGAAGTTACAATTTAATGGAAATTCACTAAACTTAATCTAACTTTCTCACTGAAGCAATAAAGCAAAGTAAAATAAAATAAAATAACCAGATTATTATTGTTTACAAAATGGAACTGAAATTTCTTTTAGCAAAATCTATGACTTCCTCTTCTGCCAATTAAAGGTAAACTTTAAGACAATGGACCTCATATATCTGATATATGCCATAAAGAGATTAAACTTGTTTTGTTAAATCATTCTCTACACCTCAGATGGTCCTACTTCCACGTTAGGTTTGGTTCTCCCTCAAAGAATTGTTAGGTCTTTTGTGCAGTGATAGTTCTGTGCCTCCAGTACTCTCTCCTAAACTCTTTTTTCTACCTGGTTTAATACTGTTTGATTTTAATAGATCCTGGCCTTCAGCATGCACTACCCCATTTACTCTCAGCAACAACAGTCTGATGTAGATACTACAGTTTCACCCTGAGTTCAGAAGTGAGGAAATCCTACCTGATTTGCTTAGAAGCACACATTTAGCAAATGACAGAAGCAAAAGCTGTAGCCTATTAACTAAGCTGGTGCTCTATCATGTCTCAAGCTTATGTTCTTCTAGGGACACATAATGCCATGTTTAGAACTCTCAGCATGATACTAATGACTTTTAATTTTTCTCTGCTCTGAAATACTCTCCAAGTTCATTTCTTATCTCTTATTTTGCTTGTTTTAAAATAACTCCAAATAGACGAAGTCATCTCAAAGAAAACAGAACACTACCTCTTCTGAATATAAACGTAAAATTCTCAAAGAAATTACTAGCAGATCACATTCGGCCACAGGTAAGGAGGATAATATACCATGACTAACTAGTATTCATTACAAGCATGCAAGGTTGGCTTAACAACCTCAAACCAATTCATTTACTATGACACATCAATGGAAAATAGGACAAAAGCCGTGTCATCACCTTAACAGGTAGAGAATAAGTCGTTGACAGAATCCAAGTCTTTCATTATAAAAATGGTCCATAGTTAGGATTAGAAGGGAACTTCCTTATCCTGATAAGCAGCATCTACAAAAACTCATGGCTAACTGCATACTTAATGTTAAAAAGACTAAATGCTTCCCTCTCTAAAATCCAGAACAAGACAATGACATCTGCTGTCAGTGCTTCATCATGGTAATGGAAGTTCTAGCTGAGGTGATCGGGAAACAAAAACATGTAAAAGATATCTACACTGGAAAGGAAGCACCAAAACTGTCTCTAGTTACAGGTGATATAATCTGGTTTATAAAAAATGCTAAATATATCACTAAAAACCTATCAGAACTTATGAACAAGTTCAACAAGGTTGCTGGGTTTGGCTGTAGTTCAAAAAAACCCATATTTCTATAACAATGAGTAGTGAGAAAATGAAGCAGAAAGAACCCCATTTTCAACAATATCAAAATGAGTAAAATCCTTAAGACACAATTTATAAAGTAAGGTAAAACTTGTACTCTGAAAATAACAAAACATTTAGAAGACCTCACTGGAAGACAAATCATTAAGATGAAACCATTCCTCAAAGTGATCTAATATACAGTGCAATCCTTATCAAAAGCCAAGATGGTTCTTTTGTAAAACTGATAAACTGATAATAAAACCTGTATAGAAATGCAAGGGGTCCAAGAGGTGCCAAAACAGTCCTCAAAAGAATAAAGTTAGAGGGGCTGGGGATTTAGCTCAGCGGCAAAGCACCTGTCTGGCAAGCGCAAGGTCGTGAGTTCGGTTCCCCGTACCAGAGAAAAACCAAAAAAACAAAAACAAAAAAAAAACCAACCAAACAAAAAAGAATAAAGTTAGAGGACTCCTACTTTCTGATTTCAAAATATAATATGATGCTACAGTAATAAAAATAATGTAGGTCTAGGATAATGATATAACAGTGCAATGGTTGAGGGTTTAGACATACTACTACATCTGATTTTTGACAAGAGTGGCAAAACAACTGAATGGAAAAAAAAGTCTTTTCAATAAATGGTGACAGGGCAACTGGATCTCCACACAGAGACATGGAGGTGAAGCTCCTCTGCCTCACACACACACAGTGGGTCATGGGGGTGTGCTCTGAATGTAACAGCTACAGATATAGAACTCTTAAGACACAGGAGGAAATCTCTGTGACCTTAGGATAGGTAATGGCTTCTTAGATATGACAACAAAAGCATAAACAACGACAGTAACACCAGTAGGTAAACTGGACTCGATCTATTTTTGTGCTTCAAAAGACATCACTAAAAAAGTAAAAAACACAACCCGCAGATTTGGAGAAAGGATTTTCTAATCATATCTCATAAGACTATAATTCAACAGTAAAAACAACTCAACTGAAGAATGAGCAAACATTTGAACAGCTGTTTGTAGAAATGGCCAATGAACAGACGAAAAGATGTTCAACCTCATCAGCTAGAGGGAGACCACAAATCAAAGTCACAACTCTACACCTACTAGGATGGCTATAATCAAAAAGACAGGTAATAATGGGTGTTGATGAGGATATGGAGAAAATGGGATTCTCACAGATGGCGAGTGGGGGTGTGAAAACACAGTTGTGAACAGTTTGGTAAGTCCTCAAAATACTGAACAGTTCATATACCAACACTATTCCACGCTGAGCTACCTATCCAGGGAATTAAACACATATATCACACAGAAACTGCACACAACGTTCAAAGAAGCTTTATTTGCAAAAGCCAAAGAAGGAAAGAAACCCAATGTCCATTCCTTGATGCGGAGATAAACAAAAAGTGGTGTGTCCGTGCAGTGCAAAGTTACTTGGCCATAAATAGTGCCTAAATTTGGAGGTACGCTACAATAGGAATGAACCTTGAAAATACTGTGCCGAGTGAAGAAGCCAGAAACTAGCCTATTATATGAAATACATAATTTACTTTACACAAGTTACATAAATTCCATTTATATGACATATGACATATAGGCATACTAGGCACATCTATAGAGACAGAAAGTAGATTAGTGGTTTCCTGGAGCTGAGGCTTCTGGGGGAAATGGGAAATGAATGCTAATGGTTTGAGGAATTTCAGGAGGTTCTGGGTGAAAATTATTCTAAAATTATGGCAATAGCAGCACAACTGTGAATATACTTAAAACTTGGTGAACTGTGTAATTTGTGCCTTAATAAAGTTACTGTAGAGTACTCCGAAGCTGAAGGAAGCCCTCCTGCATTGATCCATCCTGCTCAATCAGGTGGGAAAGTGGCAAGGTAATATTCACCTCCTTCATGAGCACCTCTGTTTGTCTCCAGATCACTTCTCATTATGTAACCCTCATGTTTGAAATATTACCTTTCACTGCATTTT
>NW_004955441.1:4323163-4348588 GCF_000276665.1 Chinchilla lanigera | reverse complement strand
TTGAACTTAAAAACAGTTATTTTCTCATTTGATTTTACAACCATCCTGCTGGGAAGATGGACAAGTAAGATATATATTAATACACTCTCTCTCTCTCTGTCCGTCCATCCGTCCATCCATCCATCCATCCTGTTTGTCAATGAGGAAAGTAAAACTTGTGAGGAACGAGAGCCAAGCTCTGTTTGTGTGTGTACGTACATGTAGTGAGGTGTGTGCTTAGACCTCTCAGTGCTGTCTGGATATATTTCTTTCTTCAGAAAATTAACGTTATGTTAAAAAGCATCATCTTAACTGGGCATGGTGGTGCACGCCTGTAATCCCAGCACTTGGGAGGCTGAGGCAGGAGGATCGTTGCGAGTTCGAGACCAGCCTGGGTTACAAAGTGCGCTCAAGGCCAGCCTGAACTGCATATTAAGACTCTGTCTCAAAAAAACAAAAACAAAAAAAAACAAAAACTAAAAAACCCCAGCATCTTATTGTAGCTCAGAATTCTTCTATATACTTTTAGTCAATGTGGTTACCTGAACTGGGACTGGAAGGATCTATGGAGGTAGACCACAAATTCCAAAAACTGTAAGAGATGAAGTGATTGCATAAATCAAACTTGCATGCCATGGAGTGAAGCAAAACTAAATGCTAAAAAAATGTTAAACAGCCATGCAAACTGAGAAGAAAAATTTATAAACCAATCAATATTATTTGAGTTGCTCAATCCCATCCACCATCTGGTGAAGCTACAAATCTTGGTATAAGATTTGAAGGGTCAAGGAGGGAAGACTGCGGTTCTGCACGAAGCGGCTGCAGGTGGACTTGTTTCCACGGTGGGTGTACCCATGGTTTCACTAGCTAAGCACAAGAGGAAGGGAGTAGAATTTAGAAAGATGGAGAATCCCCCAAAGCACAGCCTGAAAAGCACAATTAATCCTCTGGGTAAAAAATCTGCAACACAAACAAAGAGAAATTTATAAAGGCTGTTCAAAAAAGTACATGATAAAAGGCTAACATGAGGACTAATGGCCAATTACTTCTTCACCAGCCAAGGAAAGATGCAAATCCCAGAACAGCGCAGAGTGCCACCCAAGAATGATTTAAGTGGATGTGGACTAGAAATGTATTATGAAGACATAATTTACTATGTAATTTGTCCTTCTCAATGCAAAGACATATAAAAGTGTCTGTTTAGTGATTTCTGGATGTGTTTTGAGCCTGCCAATTAAATTTTATGTTTCTAAGTTCTGGAAAATTCTTTCCCTCTTTAATATAGTTGAGAAAAGGAACTTTGTAATACAGATTTTTAGTAAACCAGTACCACCTGCCAAATCATACTGACTGGCAGATGGTGACAGATACATCATTTTAGCAAAAGAAAGACTGAAATGTAGAACTACACATCAAATGTGAAAACAGAAGAAAATGCCAAACAGATATACTTCTGCTGCTTTTTCCTTCACCCTCTCAGCAGCAAACGGTGCACCCTTTTCCTCTGGTCGCGTTTCCTTGGGGAGTGGGGAGCTCAGTTGTATGGACAGCAGTAAATGGACAGAGAGCTGAAACCAAAGGAAAGACAAGTGCAGGACAGACGGCCAATGTCTGACAACTTCTCTATAAGCAAATGGATATAATTATGAAGCTAGTACAAGGGCTTCCAAGTTCCTGAAAGGGAGAGAAACCCTTTCTACTGGGAAAGAATGTGTGTGCCAGAGAGTTCATCAAACATATTATTTCAGGATAAAGAAAGGGGTTAATACTCATAAAGGACTGCAAAGGACCTCTCTGTAACAGTACCTTAGCCCCTGGGAACACCAGGACAGCTCAATAAACACACACTGAACAGAATGCTTCTTTCAAAGCATGAGAGTCTGTCCATGTGTGTAGTAGACATTACATGCTTTTAAAATGTTACTGAACGTAACTGCTATAAAGACGGGATTTTTAAAAACTGGTGTCTTTTGGACTAGCTTTCTTATTAACGGGCCACTGGTCTCAAGTTTTCTAGGACACAATTTTACATGAGAAAGCAGATTTTAGGTATGGCTCTCCTGCAAATGATCAATTTTACATGTTAATGTCTGAAAGAAAATTCTGTTAGGGCTGACTTCCAATTTTTATGAACCTTTAAAAAATGCCTGAATAAAACAGCAACTAATTACTGGGTGAGCAGCATGACCTTAGGAAAGACTTCTATTTATTAGTGTGCATTTAAAAACCTACATTTTAATATTGCTGTAAGACTCACGAGTGCTGCAGGGACCATAAACATTTGAAATAGCACAGAAACAAGGTAAAAACATAAGCTACTGGGCTCCTCTCTGAGCCTACTTCATGCCCACCAGAACTGTGTTTGGTTGGTCCTGCTGTATGTAAGACTAATGATCTCCAGTTTCTGCCCCACCTGCCCACTGCTCTCTGTGGCTCTTGGAAGAAGAGGGAGATTCTCCTCTTCTATACCAATGATTCATTCTTAAAACTGGGAATGTGGACTGGCCTCAAGAGATACCTGCTCCTTCTCACTATATTGTTAAGTATTAAACACTATGAGGTTAAAAACATCTCAGGTAATTTCAATTGGTTGATACTCAATGCAGTAATAACACAGACCAATTCATTTACTCACTTGAAGAACACTGTATAAACCCAACTGCAAAGAGAAGTATATTTATGGAGGATGTTTTTATCATCTATTCACCCAGTAGAGTGTTCTCAAAACTCAGGAGTCTCAAGTACCATGTGAATATTTTTAAATCTTATGTTATCATTTTAATGCTTAATTTTTTAAAAATTATGGAAGAATACGGGTCATTTGATGGCAATTTGGGAACTGACCGCTGCTGTGCAATCTCCATTTCTGCATGTGGGGCTGGGGCCCTTGCATGGGGGGAATCCTGACATGGAAAGATAGAATCCTGGCACCTAGGCTCTAGCTGGGTCAGCCTGACTTTCTGAAACTGCTTCTCCCAAGCTGCACTGTATATTTTCCTTTTGCTTTTTGTTGGGAAGAACAAGCACAGGACACGGGCTTCTGTACTTGTGGTGGTGAAGCACCTGAAACCAGGACCTTCAACACTCGTTGCTTCCTTTTTAATTTCCATGTGAGAAATCATTAGAGACAGCACTGCTCTGTCCAGCAGGCTTTCTGTCTCTGAAAGTAGGAACTTTGTATCTGACCCTATTTCTTTTATCACTTTGACAGCAAATCTGACGTTTAACTCTAGCAACTACATAGACACAGCCTGCATACCTGTGGGCACTATCTGTTTAATTTTCACTTTCAACTTTTACTTACAAACCCTATGGTTATGCTTCTCTTTTCTAATTAATATGTTACCACTGTGTTATTGAATCTGTTCTCACTGTAAAGTTGCCTCAAATCCTTGTGGCTAAGCAAGCCCCTCCGCCCCTACAAGACCTCTGCTTCTCTAAATGATAATAATGGAGCTTTGATATGTAGTATTATCTAATGGTGGTCTTATGACAAAAGATTTTTGTAGGATACTGGGTAAAAAAATACACAGTCCTACGTAAATATGGGTTTATGTATGTCAACGTCAAGTAAAATACAGACTTTGAGGAAGAATGTCCTTAAAAGTATTCCATAGAATTAGAAATCTTCATAGTATTACAGTTTCTAATCTCTTCCACAATAGAATGGCTAATATAATAAAAGACATTATAGAGCAGGACAAGAATTAAAGTTCACTCAGTAAGTTTATGGTGGTGAGAAAAAAGCAACCACTAGAAACACAGTGACCCTGTTTTGTGGTCTCAAAATTTTCTCATAGCAGATGGCAAATCTGATTTCCTGAAATCAGGGCTCTATAAAACATGGCTATAAAGGACGGCAGGCCCTGATGACCGATTCCAAGGTCACTGAGAAAGGTGCAGTTATTAGCTGTCCTCGACACATCAGACTAGAGCAAGATGTAAAGTTAATGTCCTGATAAGAAAGGCATGACACTTCAATTTCTAGAATCAAGAAGCAAAGGAAGAGAAAGATACCCTTCTTCCTTACCTAGAGAAAACAAGAGCAAATTTTATTACGCTAGGTCGTATTTTTAGGAGAAAAATGACTAAGGGTTAAAATACAGGGCAGTAAAAGATGGAGTATTCCCATGAAATAATCCTTCTATAAGCTCGTTTTTAGCAGCTGCCTGTCCAGGAAACTAGGATCATCTGAATCAGATCACTAAGTCACTCCCTCATAAAAATCTGCAGTCCTGTGTGAGGCATGAAAAACGCTTATCTCCACGGGCCTAAGGTGAACCGCTGAGACTCCTGTCCTCTAGCAGTTCACATTCTAGAATGAGAAAGACATCGGAGTATTTTCAGAGAGGTGAATATTGGAAGCAAGCATATCCAGGATGCTGGGAGCCCAGGTAAGGAGCAGCGTTTTCTGTCTCAAGTGGTACAACAATTATGGCACCAGTTAAGTATTCACAGAAAATAGTACAACTATTTACTGGGAATCACCTACCATCAATTACACTACAGTACAACCAGACAGAAAGGTCTGCCTGTCCACTGCCTGGTGTTTAACAGACGAAACTACCAGGTGGCTGATGCCAGGGGTGGAGACAAGTGGTGAGAAGAGATATAGCACAGGAACTTGCCCTGCACCCTTCCCTGTATGCCTGTATTTTTATTTTTAAGGTCTGTGCACCAGGACGTTCGACCTTAATGTATCCATTTCCCACCACCACTGGGCAGAAGCATCTGTCTGGACGTGAATGGAAGGTGGGTACACAGAATAACAAAGATTATTTAGCGTTGAAGCACAATTCTCAACGCTTCACATATAACACCTCACTTTAAATCTACTATTTCTCACTTCAAATCTACTATTTCTCACTTCAGTTTACAGATGTAGAACTGAGGCCCAGGGCGACCAAGAAACTTCCTCAGTTACACAGCTAGAACGCGGAGGAACCAGTTTTCAAACTGAGGTCATCTGGTTGTGGTCTATGTCCTGTCTTAACCGAAAAGCCACGCCACAGATGTTTCCTCAGAGCAAACCCAAGCAACACAACATGCGCCCACTAGACAGACTCCTGGGATGCAGTCAGCCAGACTCAACTGTAACGTGGCCTTTTCTTTAACGGGCCTGGGACGAGGGCAGGAAGCTTCCTGCAGGTTGAATCCTTAAAGGCAGTGGTAAATGCGGACGTTTCTATGTGTGAGATTTGGTACTGATTAAGTGATGCTTTGCAATTACTCATAGCTAACGTAACTCTGCTTCCTCCCCACCCCGGAAAACTCTGGTGGACAAACACATTTTAGGTTCTCTTTCCACTGAGCATCAAAATCCAGTAAGTATGAAGTCACCAAAAAGCTACCTCTCTTAGGAAGGGTGAAAGGACAGACAGACAGATTCTGTGTGTGAGGGAATCTTATGGCCAAAGATTTTTTTCTGGCTCACATGGGTTAAGCCTAACGCAGGTCAATACCGATGGCCAGACATCTGTCAAAGATGTTCTCTTCTCAGTAGGAAAACACTAAACTAGACAGGCAACATCTTTTCTATTCCAAATTATGGCAACCCCCATGCGGCTTTAATTACATCACCTCCTGACAGCAGTGGACAGGTTACTGAGTGCACAGGAATATGACCATGTGCTCTGTGATCATTTTTACTGAAATCCCAATCTCTTCATATTCTAAACGAGAAAAGTATGATAGCTATATGCAATCTACTATTACATTTCCAAAATTCTCTTCCTGATGGGATGGTGATTCCCATCCTACCTTTCTCCACTACACTACAGGACCTGAAGCAAACCTCCTTTCTGAGTGACCTTTAGCAAGTGCTTGAATAAATTCTCTGCTCTGTAAAAGGCAGAAGCAGCTAGACTGAACCCTCCCTCCTCCTCCTGCTGTAGCACAAATGTATACTCTCTGAGAACAAGAGAAACCACGTACCATTAACACATTCAAAGACATCACAGCACTTTCCGGGTGTCCCATCTCCACGAGAGACTATGCGGGGAGTGGATCCCACCTCACACACGGGGAAACCACATAAGCCAGAGAGACACTCGCATCTGAAACCAAAGAAAAGGGAAGGAAAACCCCATGAATACAACAACATAGAAGTTGGGAGACCACAAAGTGGCAGTGGCAAAGTACCAGGTCTATATGACAAAGCCTTATTTATCTAGTGTCAGTGGGACAGGGGAAAGGGGAGGGGGTGCTGATGGAATTTGCTTTCCAAGTAACTACAGCTCGTCTCCTTTACAGATACAGCTTTTAGCTTTAACCATTTTGGCAGAAAGATTTCTAAGATGTATTACTTCATTTCTTACTTCATCAGACTGGAATGGAGCATAACAAACACTTTCAGCTGCCATGGGGCCGTCTTTCAATGTATATGTTATATCATTCTGAGTTAATAATGCTCAAGGGGGGCCGATGCAGAATGAGCCTCCTGCAGTAAGTGGCCCCATGTTGCAGCTTTGTACTACTGATGCGCAAGTGTTCCCCACAAGCTTTTCTTTATTCAATGATTACCTGATTAGCTTTTTAGCTTTGTCTTTCCACTATGACTATCTCTAGGAGCACCCTCATCGTGAGCCGCATTTAACCTATAATTTTGCGGAACAGAAGAAGGAGAATGAAGACCGAGGAGCTCTTTATAACTGCAGGGCATAAACTTTAGTAAATGGACTCTGCGGCAGCCATCTTGGAAGTGGAAAGTCTTAACTTTTTGGATCTTCTGGTTACCGTATGTGCATGTAGCTCTATACACATCAATGTGGTGTTCAATGGATTGCAGGAGGGCTACGTTGGCTCTTACCCTGAACTCCAACTCTACTGAGAAGCCTGCCTGAGTGCACAAATCTGGTGAATATGTGCAGGTAAAAATAAGAGGAGATACAGTGTCTCATCTGCCACAACGAAACAGGAAGCAGGAAGTGAGACGTTCAGGGTAGCTGGGTATCAGCCTATAACCGTGATACAAGGAAGGAGCACTACACTTCTGCTCCCAGACTCCTCTGGGGACAGAACTGTGGGTCAGAAGTGGAGGTGCCTCAGCAGGGGGAGTTCTCAAGTTGACAGGAATAAAAGCCATCCTAAAAGCCATCCTGACAAGACAGTGTGCTGGTATTCACGTGCAGTGAGGGTAACATCTGGGGAGGTGATGCTCCCAGCAGGGAAGAACTGTTGACATGTTCATTAATTTTTTTCCTTCTTATCTGGATGATTGGTTTATTTTCCTTTTTTTTTTTTTTTTTCTATTTTTAGTTGAAATATGCTTGTGTTCTTCAAGTACTTCAATAATCAAGACTCTGAGATTTAAAGACATGTATAGTTAACTATGAAAGATGAAAGCAAAGAAGTTAAAATTTGCAACAGAGACTAAAGCTACTGGAAAGGTGTGAGTGGCCCCCTGCCCCATCCCTGTGGGGTGATGGTTACACTGGATTTCTGGGAGAGGAAGGTGTTAGATAATTAGGATTTTGCTGCAGTGATATTTCTACCTATAGTTTAAAGTAAGTGTCTGCCTGTTCAATGTGAGCTTAAGTAGAAGCTCTCAGTTCACTGTGTTTCTGCACGGCAGGCATCTTCTATGGCTGAATAACTGTGAACCCTGTTTTCAGTGTGTGGTTACCCCATACTCTTTCATGCTTATGTACCTAGCCACTGTCATTTTACACTGTGATGTATCAGCAACAGTGTATTATTTCCAGTTACTGCACTGGACATTCTGTACAGTTTAAACTCTCACAGTTTACAGATGGATGAGTCTCGAATATGGAGAGAGGGCACACCCTGGTCCTAATATCTCGATGTGGTTACAGTGTAAACATCTTACCAGGGTAACCTTTTCTTACACATTTTCCAGGATTCACATTCTTGCCTGCTGACGTGTTGTAGGGAACCATTATAGTGTAAACATCAAAGAGTGTGCAACTACCCCCTAATACAACTTCAGATGTTGTCTTTTAATACTTCAGCAATCCTTCCCCAGCATGACATGCACTTCTGTGCTAGCTCTCCTGTGGGCTGCTGGAAACTATGCCACACTGAAAACCATGACTAAGTCTGCATCTGACTTCTTTCCGAACACTGTTAGACCTCTACTGTCTTCCTAGAGACCCATACGACTACCTCGCAGAAGATCTAAAACTGCACACACCGCCTATTAACCCACTTGGAAAAGGAGAACCTTTCACGCTGAATTGTTACTTCTACTGACTGCACAGTAGGGCCAAGGACCTTTGCTGGCTGGCATGCTCCTGGCTCCTGTCCACTTGTCTATTTATCCCTCCAAGGTCTCCATGTCTGTTGGTATCTTCTGGCTTTTGATAGGTTCCTATGAACCTGAAACTGGCACCCTAAAGGAGGAGGAACTTAGGAAGGAACCACAAAAGCTGAAAATCCGGGCTGACGCCAGCACCTCTTGCACAGTTATCTGTTAGGCTGAAATCCTGGAAAACTGCCATTGCTGCAGGTCGAAAATGGACAAACAGAAATTCCATATAGTTCACCTGAGCTGAAATTAAACAGGGTTGCCCATGCTCTGTGATTTCCTCCCAGGTTGCCACTCTGATCTGTCTCCCCTCATCCAAACCATGTCACACTCATGTCAACTACTCTTCATTTCATTCACCAGCGTCTCATCCTAACACGCGACACTCTAGAGCGCACGCACCTTTCTTCGGGTATCTCCATTTCCCTTTCCCTTCGTGCTGTCCCTGCGAGCCTCTGCAGCGCTCACACTGCTCGCCTCACTGGCTCCTGAGCATTCCTGCTTCAGCCCTTCCTCCTCTTCAGCTCTCTTTCTAGATACTGCACTAGCTCCTTCTCTGAGCCTGAAACACCAGCCTTTCACTCTTCTTAGGGCAGACTACTTATCTGGCTACGAGGGCTTTTCTGCAACCGCCATGCAGTCCTTATAGAAACCTTTCTGAGGGAATGGAGATAGACATGAAGAAAAGAGGGGTGATACTACTGACACAACGAAGATACAAGAGAGAAACAGAGCACTAAGCCTAAGTGATAAAGACCCTTCCAGGCAGAGCTATGTGCATGACACTTTGTACAGAGTGCCAAAGGCTCTAGAAACCAAATCAAAGCAGCTTTACTGAGATGGCATCCGCATACTGTATCATCACCCCTTTACAGGGTGCGATCCGGTCTTTTTACATTCACAAGGTTGTACACCCATCACTGGCACCTGACTTCAGAACATTCTTATCACCTCAAAGAAAAATCCTCTACCCACTACCAGCCACTCCCTTCTCTTAGCAACCACCAATCTACGCTGTCTCCGTGTACTTGGCTTTTCTGGACAGTTCATATACATTGAGTCATACAGTATAAAAGCTAAGGGCTTCTTAACTTCAAACAAGCAACCTGTATTTGCAATCTGCCAGAAAAATCAAGCCTCTAATGTTATCCTCAGTATTAAGATAATGATCAATCAAAGTATCACATTAATAAATTTCTGCATAATGCAATCACAGCTGTAGCCAGGTGGGACTTAGCTGTCTTTTTCCTGAAGTGGGTAATGGAATCAGCATAGTGGGCATCTGAGTGCTGAGTGCAATGATGAGCAGCACTTGGCCATCATTTAAGCCCCTAGGGGGCACTCACCTCCTCAGGAGGCTGAGTCCCCTTGCTGGTCTGCAAACGAAAGTTTGTCAGCGCATACTTTCCCTTCGTGTTCCCTGCTTCCCGGACTACACAGACAGTCCCAGGTAGGCCAGAAGGCCGAAGTCCAGGCTCCTGGGCACAGCTTACTAGGCGTTCCCAAGACGGCTTCTTCCTTTGAGTTTCCACGTTTTACTGGGTGCTCCAGGCATCTGTACTCTTGGGACAAGAGTGATGGCCATTCACTGAGTCCACCTACGCTCCCTTGCTCCCCTGTGCCCCAGCTCAGAGGTCCGTTCAGCTTCAAATCCCCTCCTTTCCTTTGCCTCTGGAGAATCCCCAGTGCCCTCAAGACCAATCCATCCTAATAGGCTTTTTCTGGTGCAGCAGCAAGAATCAGTGTTCATCTTTTCACTGCTGATCTTGAACACAACACTTGGGTACCTAACTCTTAAGAGTGTACCTGTGCCCTGTACTGAATCAAAATCATATTGATTCTCCTGTGCACTCCTCTAGTGGAGGGGGGCATGGCTTATCCGTCTTATAAATGAAGAAAATGAGTGTGCTATCCAAACAAAAATCTGGAACAACATTTTTCATGGCTATAAAATCAGGGGTTACAGCACGCACAGTTTTCACACTATTTTATTTTTACACATTTCAGACTGAGAGCTTTTTTTTTTTTCATGTTTTTCAAAATGAGTATGTAGAAGACCGAAGAATTTGTTTGCAATGCAGACTCTAAGGTATCACATTTGAGGATGGTTTTCTGTCAGTCTGGAGAGGAATCACGGAATCTATCCACATCATAACCTCTCCAGAGGAACCTGGACCCACTCTCTGAGAACAGTGCATGTAGGTGTGCAGGGTCTGGGTCACCACAGCTTAATGTGCAGTTAAACAAGTATGGCTGGTTTTTACATTTTAATGAGAGCTATGCTTATAGTATACACATATCCTCAACCATTTATAAAGACGCCTTCCTATCTATGCAACTTTGCTCAGGAGAGGCACCACATCTGAGTGACTGAAGGGAAGAACCCCTTATTAATTTATCTAATTCAGCCTCCACTGGAACAATGCGTGAGCAAGCTCTAGCAAGCCACTTAAACTCACACAGGCTTCGTTTTCTTATCTGTGAAGGGAGGTGGTTGGATCACAGCAAACTTTCTGCTAAGTACTGTATAAAATCCCATTATTCCGTGGCTGCAGTTTCCACCACCATCACTACTGCGATCTGATTCTGGGGGATCCTCCCCTGGCTAGGGCCCTGTCTCGGGAGCAGGTCAATTATCCTGCAGCGCCACACTGTCCTCCTCCCTTAGCGCTTCAACCTTCAGGCCTGGCTCCACCTGGGAGTGTGTTATGCTGATTTTTTATTGTCTAAAAGGTGTAGTAATTGCATATTTATAACTTTTTCTCATAAGGTAGAAGACCTCAAGCCAGTAACTGAGTGCCCAAACTGCAACCCACAACCCACTTATCTATTGCAAAGTACCAATCCTGAAATTAAACCTGAACACTGCAGCTCTAGTTTAAAAAAAAAAAACAACTCATACACTGGGCTCACGTGCTGACAGAGAGGACTCTGCCTGCCACCTGGAAGCAACATGCTAGAAAAATCCCTCAATGTGGAGGTCCCAATGAGGCATGTTGAGATCCTTCAAAGTTACCCACTGAGAAGAATCAATGCCTTGTTTTACGGAATGACTAGAAAAAACTTTAAAGGATGCTGAACCAGAAGGATTGCAGGAGGAGCCACAGGGAGATGGTCCTCTGCCCTCCCACAGCCCTTCCAGGAAGAACTGAAAGGCCTCTGGAATGTGAACTCGGGTGGGAGCCACAGCACCAAGGCAAATATTATTCTAACACCCTCTTGCAATAAGTTCCTCCAGTGGAGAAAACTAGGAAGTAGCAAACTCTCAGGATCTTGATCTTCCCTCAGCTGACGCTTATCTGTGCTCACATCCTGGTGGAAAAACAAGTCAGTGAGGCCCTCTGGAAAAGAATACTTCTAACCCCGAACAGATTGGCTTTATTCCACATCGGAATGGATCGCCGAGCTCTTCAAAAGGGGACACATTGCTGTCTACAAATTAAAAAACTGCTATTTACAGGTGGGGGGACTGTCTCCCTTCCAGTAAGGTAATGAAGATAAATGAAGCATTAAAATGCCCAAATGCTTGCACTACTAAGCTTCCACACCATGTATTAATGAAATAGCTTGTCAGGAATGGAAATCATGACACATGAAGCACACCCCTATTCTATGAAAAGTATCTTCAACTTTAATTAAATTTGATGCATTATCTTTCCACTGTACTTCCTAAATTTCTTCTTTCCAGGTATGTGTAAGTTAGAGGAAAAACTGCAAACAAAATAGCCAAAACAAATAGGTTTCCCATCAGAGGGTCCAACTGCCCTTACAGAAAATAGCACCTCTCCCCTCAAAGCACCTTAGGCTCACAACTTTCCTACTGACCACGCGCCAGCCCTCCTCCACCTTTCCTCCCCTTCTCCTAACTAAACCCTGCAAGATCTCTTTGTATTTCCACTACCCAAGCAGGGAAGCTGGCTCAGGAAGCACGGAGGACCGCACGCCTCTGTCCTGCAGCCATCTCTCATTCTGGAGGGAGCTGCTTCCTGCACAAACACAAACCACATTCTTCACCACTTTCCTTTCAGAGGCAAGAGTGAATCACTTAGCTTTCCATGTTTTGTTTTGCTTTCCTCTGAGAACGGGAACTCTCCTGCAGAGAAGGCACAAACCGAGGACATTAGGTGACATACTCCACTTCCCACTATTAGTAATAGTGATGAGGTCCACTGTCTGGCCTTAATGAAGCAGTCCTGACAGCTTTTTTTCTTCCTAGCCTTCTCAAGGGACACCTGATTATGTTATCCTTCTCAAGGCTGGCATGCAGCTCAGGAAATTTAAGATGTTAAACTGGAAGAAAAGTGGTATAAACAATATGAGATTTTGGGTAAATACAAGTTTATTCCACATGGCTCCTTTCTACAAGGATTATAAAATTGTATTTTAGACCTGTGCTCTACAGCAAGTAAATGTAAGGAGGAAGAAGCAGTGCTTCCTGCAAAGGAAAGCACTGATGTGCCAGGCCGAGGAGGAGAGCTGGGGCAGTTCTGAAGGGACTCACACCTGGCAGTCGGAATCCAGAGGCCCAGAAACACAGCTGGAAACAATCCAGACCTCTGCTAAAAACACTGGGGCAGCCGGGCGTGGTGGCTCACGCCTGTAACCCCAGCACTCAGAAGGCTGAGGCGAGAGGATCACTGCGAGCTCGAGACCAGTCTGGGCTACGAAGTGAGCTCAAGGCCAGCCTGAACTGCATAGGAAGACCCTGTCTCAAAAAGACAAAAACAAAAAAAACCACCGAGGCTGGGACCTGGCAGGCGCTGAGTCGCTCAGTCCCACTCCACAGTCCGAGACGGAGCAGGGAGAGCTGAGGATGCCAGGACAGGAAGGCTCTTGGCTGCCACTTCCATGGGTCTGGAGAGATAGATACTGTGTTTGCTTCCCTGGCTGGCAGGATGGGAGGGAGAGAGGCACAAAAGATCAATGTGGACAAGAAGAACGAAGGGAAATTGCCACATCACACTCTGAAAGGAAGGCTGCGGCTTGGATGTGAGCCGAAGTTTACGACAGCAATGTACCTTGTTCCCAATTGACACTGGAACCTCCAACTGTATTAGAAATGGCTGCTCTGGAACACAGAATCTGCTGGCTTATGAACAGGTAACTATTTTGTAACTCTACTGAGAGTGTACGTGCAGCAGGCTGGGTGGACGCTGTGTGTACACAGGACGCTGCTGCCTTCGGCTTAGAAAGGTGCTGGATCTGTAACCACAGACAGTGTAATACAGACCCATCCAATCCCCTGCCCTGCGCACATGAGGAGCAAACACCAATGCCCCCGAACTAACAAATGTTCCACTTCAAAACCTGAGTGCAACTCCACGGTGGGGGTGCTGACAGTCCCCCAGGCCATGGCTGGCACTGCAGCAGATGATGCGAAGTGTGTATCACTTGGATCCACACAGGCTGTCAATTCCCGGCCTCTCATCCCTGTCCTCAGAGCCAAGTGAGGACTGTCCTACCTCCCCTGGGGAACGCACACCCCACACATGGCTCAACTCCCAGGGCCTAGTCCTCCTGTCCTGACCTCCTTCCAACTGTGCCTCTGCTCTCCCCATCTCTCCTCTGCAGCCAAACCCATCACCTCCACAGGCTCCCCTCCAACCTGCTTCTAACACCAGCTCTGCTTCACAGCCCTCTCCAGGGGGACTGTGCTTCCCACCACTCACTCACCACCTGCGGTGGAAGGAAGGTCAGTGTCCTCCCAGGTGACCACCGATGACTCCACACGGCTCTCCTCTCTCACACAACACTCCCTCCCCCCTCTGTGGCTGTGATTCCTACCTAGCTCCTTAGGAGGCACAGGCCTGCAGGGAGTGCTTTGCTATCAGCCTCCTAAGTAGCTTGAGTTCTGGCTACTTAGGAGCTATGTGACCTTGGGACCTTGGACAAATTATCCTATCTTACTAGGTCTCAAGTGAACCGCATGGAAATAGGGGTGGTTAAAATGCTCACAAGTCCTAGGACTGTTGTGTGCCTCCACTTCTGTCCACGCTGCCAGCACACTGACGCTCACCCTCAAGAGAGGTGCACTCCCAGAGCTTTCACTCTGCTACCATCTCTTTAACAAGACAGCCTCATATTCCTGGTGCTACACCCAAACCCACCATCTTCCCAGTACCTTTATATTTCTCGCCTCTTTTCTCTCCTGTCTCCAGTAGCTCGACAGCAAAAATGTCATTTAAACCAAAACTAGCAAATCTGAAAGTGCAGGAGTCCAGCAGGAACCCTAAGAAGGGTAGAGAGTAACTATCAAGATGGTCTGTGACCTCTGAGGGGGTGTCACCACTCACTGTAAGCAGAAACATAAATCCAACAATGCTATGTCTTCCTCCTGGTTCAAGAGAAGCCAGGTTTTTACGTGAAGCACACTGTTTTGAAATGGTGGTCACCAGTGTGAAGATGGCCCAAAAAGGTCATCTTAAAAACCCCACTGAGCGCCAAAGCTACCGACTTCCTGTGGGCTGAGGGCTGCCTGGGAAGAGAACCCTGCTGGCAGGAACCTTCCACACGGTCAGTGTGAAAGCTCCTCCTCGTGCTTCACACACGTCCATTCGCCTCCATGAGCTGCTTCTTCCAAGATGCTTCCTCTAACTGGAGGCACAAAGATCAACCATCGATGCTGTGCAGGCAGGTGCGTATGGTGGGGCGTGGCTGTGAGTGCCCATTAACTGTGACAGAGAGAGGGCACTTCAGGTGAGAAAGAACCTGTTCCACTTACAGAGGCACGAAAGAACACAGTGTACTTAGAGCATCAGTGGTTCAGCCTATCAGAGCACACTGTGTTGAGATGAGGGCTGGGGATCTAATGAAGGACCGGCAGATGACACAGCCAGAGGAGGAGGCATGGGTCTACAGACTCTGCACACCATTCTTTACTTATACGCAACTGGAAAGGAAGAAAACTCCATAAACAAGTGATACGGCCTTGCCATGGGGGTGGTTATAGGGAAACAATCCAACACTGTCATGAATTCCATTTTTCTTGAATCATGAAAATGGGATTGGTGCTAATGTTTGAAACTGGTAGACACTAAAAGTTAAAAAAAAAAGTCAATGACTACAATAGCCTAGAATGCCCTTTTCTCTTTCTCCATCTGGAGAGCTCTGCCTCATTCCTAAAGATTCAGCTCAAGAGTCAATTCTGACAGTTTTCCAAATAGAAATTAGTTTTTCTTTGTGAGCTTTTTGTTATTTTGCACACTTCTACTTCCAAAGGACTAACACTTGAAGTCACAATAACTAGCCAATGTTTGCCTTCCCTTAGGCTTCATGCTCCCAATACCTGGCACTTGAAAAACCCACAAAAACTTATTCCCTGAAAAACCCAACACTACAAGGAGGTTTGATGCTGAGACTGTCACACACTGTCCATACAATGCAGACAAATTTATATTTATTTGTGCTATACCTTGCAAACATGCAAGGTACGTCCCTGCTCTTAAAGAGTTCAGTCTACAGGAGCCCCTTTTATTTATGGTTTCCCTTTCCAGTTTTAATTACCCATAGTCAAATGAAAAAATACCAGAAACAATCCTGCATTTTAAATAACTTCTACTGCAGCCTACAGCACACAACTGTACTCCAGTATACAGCTGTTCTATCGCTAATCTCTTATCGTGCCTAACTTATAAATTTTAGTTGATCAGAGTTACGCGTGGATAGGAGAAACACAGTACATATAGGGTTTAGTATTACGTACAATTTCAGGCACTAAGAGTCTTGGAATACATCTATTGAGAATAAGGAGGAGGGCTGGGGATTTAGCTCCGCGGCAAAAGCGCCTGCCTGGCAAGCACAAGGTCGTGAGTTTGGTTCCTGGTACCGGAAAAAAACCAAAAAAAAAAAAAAAGAGAATAAGGAGGAGCTAGAGCAATGTCACAGGATGTGTCATTAAGACTTCTCGAGAACAGCTGACTGATCTATAGAAACAAGAGCCACGATATGTAACTCCTTTCCTTTTCAAACACAAGCACAGTCAGCAAAAGGTAACAGTTAATGTATCTGTCCATGTGCTGTCTTTATAACAGACAGCAAGTCCAAGAAAAACCAGCTGTTTCCATCTGCAGGGTTCCATCTGCAGTTCAGTGTCTATGGGGCAGATATAACCCTTCTGCAAACGGCGTCAGCTACAATGAGAGGAGCGCTATTACTTACACAAAGGTAACTAAAGGGTAAAATACATCCCATGAAATTTTAGGTTGCTTTTGGCATTTTCCAAAGCGGTAGGGTTTGAACATTTTAGATTTGCTCATGAGGTCTGAGAATAACTTTACAAAGCATTCTGCAGAACTGTCCAGGGTGTTCTGGTTTCTGAATCATGGTGATGCTTCAGCAAAGAGGATGTGTCATGTTTAAAGGGGGCTGTCAATCTGAATGGCTTGGGATCAGGTAGGGGACTGACTCTTTAAAGCACAATTTTGGGTGTATTTAGGTGGGTCATGGGGATGTGCTCTTGGGTGTGTATCTGTCCCTCACCTCTTCCTCTCTCATACTGTTCCCTGCCACCATGAACTAAGGACCTCTACTCTATCATGTCCTTATTCCTTGATGCTTCTGTCTTGGAGCCAGCAGACCATGGGCTGGACCCCCTAAAACTGTCACCCAAATTAAACCTTTTTTCCTTTAAGCTGTGGGTACTGGATACTGTGTCCCAGCAACTGGAAAGTTACCACAGGATAGGTATCAAAAGCCTTCGAGTTCAGTACTACCTATGCTGTGGATTCTGCTTTCAAACTTCACTGAAGGTCTTAAGGAATTCAGTTAAGATACTGTCTTCCAGTTTGAGTCAGAGGGTCACATACAGTGTCTGCTGATGATCCTGACAATTCGGACCAAACTCCAGACTCGGTGGAGTGGCAGCTTTGCTTATTTTCAAGACTAAAACAAATAAAAGACAAAACTAGTGGCCAGTCAGATTGTTGGGGAAACACACAAGGAAGAAGCCCCTAGCATGGGAAGCGCAGGGCGTACACATCTGAAGTACATTATTGACAAATCACTCTACTGGGAAGATGGTTTGTACCCTATGGGCAAGGGCTTTACTTCTAGGAAAGCATATTTGCTTCAATCTGGGGACAGATCCAATAATAACATGGAATTCCTACAATTATTTTGTTTTAAAAACATCAGAGTTTAATAAGATTCTGGCTTTTTTAGTCATGAGCTGACTTGCTCTTTTGGGCCAAGAATTACTGTGACAGAGGGCAGCAGAATAGATGTTCTTTTCTTAGTTGAGAAAGAGGAGCTTCAAATAGACTCCCAAATTTTTTCTACATGTGTTTGAAAACAAGAGAACGCTACCATAGCATGTCAAGAGTCAGGAATGTTTTAAATCTGTGCTATGGTAATGCATACTTTACATATTATATAATGTCATTTATCCCCAGAAAGTAGCTGGAGAAATCATCCAAATTAAAGTGAATCAAAAAATTGAACTGAATTAAAGAAATCTGTCTACTAACAGACCAATCTAAAACAAACAAAAAGCAACCAAAACTACTATATAATGCCGTCTTCTTTGAGACAGAATCTTGGAACAGATGGACATGATAATTAATTACCAGGCTCTTAATTTGATAAAGTCCTTTTGAAACTGCATATTCAGGGACAATTTCCACTGATCAGCTGGAGCAGGCACGACATAAACAACTTAATTACCTAGCAAAATGTTAAAAGCATATGGGCCCGTGAAACGTTACTTGATGATCTGAAGAGCTTACCGTTGTCCTGCACAGAGCCCTGACAGCCTCCAGCCACCTGGGGAGGCTTCTGCCTCTGGGAGGTTTGTCCGGTCGGGGTGACGGGCTTTGTGTTGACAGTCACTGACTCACCACTCTCACCCCCTGGTACCTTTTTAAAGGTTTCTAAAGGAACAGCAAAACCATGGCCTGGCACTCTGGACACAAAGGGTTGCTTGAGGAATATCGAGCAGCTCATCCATCCTCACTTCTAATGCTACATGACTCTGATCCTGTTACTCAGAGCCTGCTGCTCCGACGTGGACAGGTACTGCTGAGCACAGCAATAAGAAAACCCACCAAGTTCTCAGTAGGAAAGGAATCCTTTGATTCAAGATCTGAAACTATATCTACAAATAGAGACAAATGAGAAAAACTGTGATGACTATTTGCTATATGTGCTTTTTTTTTTTTTTAAGTATTGGGAATTGAACTCAGGACCTTGCACTTGCCAGGCAGCACTTGTGCTACTGAGCTATCTCCCCAGCCCGCATATGTAGTTTTTGAAGTCCCTGATTTTCGAGTTCAAATATAAAGCTGGCATGTTAGCTTTTTCTTAAGTTTGGCTGCATCATTTGGTAGAAAGCAAGTCTATTAGGAGACTGTTTCTCCTTAAAGGTAGAGTACTCTATGTGTATGCCTCTATCATATTACCGTCCAAAGGCCTGGAGACTTCTTGCAACTGGCACTGGTGAAATCTGTAGGGTGCTGAGATCACTCATTACCTGGGCCACATAGTATTTTACTCATCACCAGATTCTACATCAGGTCCAATGTCCTCTGTTTTCCCTGAGCTCCTCAACCAGTATTTAATTATTGAAGTTTTTTAATAGATTTGAGCATTTTCAAATCTGTACTTTGTTTTCATTCACATGGTTAGAAAAATTTTGATTTAACTCAAGCGCTTCTGAAAAGAATGTGCCAAAGATTCCATTCAGCTGGCCTCATCCAGAATGAGTCAGGTTCAGGCTACGAGCTCTGGAACTCCAGAAAGCTCCTCTCCAAATCCTGACATTTATTCACAAGAAACGGCGTGCTATCGATCTGCCAAGACTCTGCTATCAGAATGCAACACAGCACAACACAGGTTTTCCTGAGTACAAGAAAACCAGGATTGAGGAATGAGAACTATGCGTCCTAGATTTTTAAATGGAAGCAACTGAGGGTGAACATCTAGATGTCACAGTGACAGGAAAGATGTTCCATGACCTTCACTCTGGTCACGGGCTGTGTACTCAACTTCTGGACACAATGAGATGGCTCATCACCCTTCCTCACGTCGCATTTCCCTTCCAGGAGAGACAGTGCTCGGAGTTGCTACGATGTGATGTGAGAGTATACTGTCGTCTGAGGTCCCTGCTTATAGGAAAGAAATAAAACTGAAGCCCAATCTAAATAATAAAGGAACTTAATTTAGATCTTTTAAAAAGAGATATAGAAAGAAATGGTTCCTCAAATTAGGAACATAGGACCTAAAATTCTTCCATAGCATTTCGTGGCTGTGTGGACGTACGATTATGTGTGGACGTACAATTAAGTGTAAAACACAGCAAAAAGCAATAGGCACGTGGAGGAGCTGAATAAAGCAAGAGAAGTGATCATCCTTTTATCTGACTTCCCTTGGACTTTCTCCCTTTCCTATCACTACACAAACCATATATCACTCCCACTGTCTTCTGCATCCTAGAATTTCTAAAACTTTTCTTCTTTCTTTCTGAAGAGTTTTCTAATACCAGCAGCTTGGGTTTCTGACTCTCTAAAGGGTTTAGGAAAGTCAAAGAATGGAGAGGTAGAAGTTACTTTTGAAACCATCTAATCCTGCCTCCTCTCCTTCCCCAGATAAGAAAACGGACGCAGATAACATGAAAAGCTTGCCCTGAATTAAGGCAGAAGCGGCCCTGGATTCCAGCACACTTAGCATCCACTATGTGCAATGCAGGGAGAAGCAATGAAAAGGGGAGTACTCTTTAGCTCTCAAATTGCTTCCAGGGATGGCGAACCTTTCAGAGCTTTCAATGATACAAACAGCCTGCTGTGGCATGTGTGCCATAGGTCTGCCACCGCTAGTTTCGGCATGGATACGCATTTGATTCTCGACAGTGATAACCAAGAAGGTACCAGCACAGACTGTCAAGTTTTCTGAGCTGGGCAGTGGGAAGGAGCTGGTGGTGACTGCTCAGGGTCCCAGGGGCACTGCAGCCCAGTGGTTGGCTCTGTGCCTTTGCTGACCAGGCAGGTCCTTCCAATTCCACACAGAAATGCAACTGCAACCTGCGTCCTGGGTTGAGCTCTATCATTCAGGTTCATCAATATTTCCCCTGGGGCTGTACTTAGAATCCCAAGTGCTCAATATGGCCTATTACATTTTTTGGTGAAAACAGAAGGCATATCTTAGGCAACGTGTCATCAGAAAGATAATCTGAATTTTTTAATTACTCTGGAGCTAGGGAAACAAGTAGAACAAAAGTAGGAGTTTGGGTATAGTGTCTCAGCGAACAAGAGACCGAGTGCCTGGATATAGGCTGCAGAAGACTCAGAACAGGCAGAAGCCAGGAGCGAGCCTGAAAACTCGGCTTTCCACGGTGTACCCAACTCAAGGGAAACCCTATTTCGAGCTTTTGGACATCGTGAACATTTATTTCTATGCCAAAATAATTGGTCTGGGTTTTTAAAGCACTTTTAAGAAAGGCATATTTACAGATAGACTGATAATGTGATAGAGTGAACAGTTAGGGACAAATCGCACTTAAATTCAGAATGGCTAACTATCAGTAACATTAAGCTCATTTGTTATAAAAAATACAATTAGTAAAAAAAAAACCTTGCTTCTGAGGAACATAAGATAGAGGTATTACTGCACCACTGTTTATCTAGTGACGGTCAACCCTGTAAAGGCTGCATCCGAAAGACTGGAGAAAACGAGCGCAGCTAAGTGAAGCCTAAAATTAGGTGCACACACCAAGGGCGAAGAGCGAGGAGGACAGAGGAAGTATCTGTGTTGAAGGCTGCTTCTGGACAAACAGCCCAGCTGGAAAGGCTGGGAACTCACAGAACACAGCCCGGGGGACCTACCCTCCAACCACAGCCGGCGGGGATCGTTTCTCTCAAACAAGAACAACAGAAGGGAATTGCTATGCAACACTCTCCGAGTTTTGTTTTTGTTTAAAAAAACAAACTCGATTTCATCAGGCAGCTCTTCCTGCATCCCCCACCCACACTGTGGGATGAGGGAACACCCCGTGTAACCGGGCAGTCACAACAGCCCTTGAAGACGGAGGGCAAGAGGAACAAGCGGTGAACGATGCTTAAAGCATCCCAATTCTGTTCCGGGCAAATGGGCAAGTGCCGAGGGAAGATGATGCAGGTGCCGCGGACCCTAAGCCCCAGGGCCAGGACACCAGCCCCTGGAAAAGGGTCACACATCTACAGTACTCCACAGCTTTCTGCGGTTGAAGATAACATCTACAGGGGATTTATGTGAGTCCAATGCATATTATGGTAGATTAAAAAATGGCCACACATTCTTTGCAGCTGCTCCCAGCCAGAGGCGGGATCGGATCTTCTCTGCCACTCGTTGGAGCAGGGCTCAGCTGTGACTGAGCTGCTTTGAGCAACAGGGCAGTGATGTGCGGATCCCCAGTCTTGGTCCCTAAAAGCTCTGCTACTTTCTCTCTCACTTCTGCTACCATATGAAACAGCCCAGGAGGAAGGAACACATGGGGAGAGTCTGTCCCGCCACTCCTGCTGAGGTCCCAGGCCCGTGAGCGACATCCAGCCTGTGACGACCAGCCAGCTGACCAAGAACGGCCCAGTCAACACAAGCACTGTGGAAAATAAAAAAACCTGTGCCATTTTCAACAACGTACTACTTTTGAGGGTGCTGTGACACAGCAACGAATACCTGAGACATATATATTTTGTGCATTTGTGCTATGCTGATATAAATAAATGTGTCAGTGAGATATTGCACTGATTTACTTCCTGGTTTTAAAAGCACTATTATAAAAACACTGCAATAAAAGAACACAAAAAATATTTATGATTTTGAGCAAGAAAATTATTTTCCCAAATTCCAATTTCATACCTGTGTATTCCTCATGGAGTTAAAGTGATGATAAAAGTGAAAATATAGCCAGGCGTGGTGGCTCATGCCAGCATTCTGGGAAGCTGAGGCAGGAGGATCCCACGTTCAAGCCTAGCTTGTGAAACTTAGCAAGCCATTGTCTCAAAGTAAAAAATAAAAATAAAAAAGGACTCCATGCAAAGGTCCCAAGTTCTATCTTTAGTATTACCAAAGAATAAAAATAAGAAAGGGAGAACTAAGGACCAAGGCACATTACCTTTTAAGCTGTTACCTGCATGTTGCTTAAAGACTTTCGTTATTTTTCCTTCATTTATATCAATGTACATGACTTGCACATTTCTCTGCTGTAAATTCCCTTATGTGTGGCAACACCTGTACACACACAACGTGCATGTGCACACAGATACTACGTGCACAAAGGTATTGGGCGCCCAGGGGTAAGGCCTAGCATTAAAGCCCAGATCCACTAACCTTCCTCCTTTCCACTCTGTCCTGCAAGGTGTGGTGACCTGCCCACAGCTGACACCATGTTCAGTAGAAAAGCATGAAAAGACGTGACAGGGTGTCTGGAAATCTAAGCCAGGCTGAGGGAAAAACAAGTTACTAACAGTTACAAGTTAACTGTATCACTCGTAAGAATGATGTCTAAATAGGACCAAGTTCAGAACAGACAGACAAAAGCCAAAAATGAATGGTGGGCATTAAGGAATAGCAGAGTGCTAGACAGAAAGAGGGAATAATGTACACTCATGAAGACCAGAGCCAGGAGGGAAAACTGGCACGGATTAGGGGCAGACGTGGACAGAGACACTGCACACAACACGAACATCTCGGAACGCAACTGTGCTTGATGAGTGAAAAATAATAAATGAGTGAACTGAAAACATCCCACTCTACAGAAAACCCATGCACTGAGCGAGGCCTCACCCAGAAACAGGCAGCGAAGCGTCTCAGTGGTGGAGCAGTCTCACTGGAAATGGCAATGCCACACAGGACGAAAGGGAAGGGGAGGAAATGTACTCTTTAAAATGAGGGGACGCTGGGCGTGGTGGCGCACAACTATAACCCCAGCACTCGGGAGGCTGAGGCAGGAGGATTGTTGAGAGTTCCAGACCAGCCTGGGCTACAAAATGAGCTCAAGGCCAGCCTGAGCTGCATAACGAGACCCTGTCTCAAAAAAGTCAAAAAGCCAAAAATAAATAAATAAATAAATAAAATGAGGGGCAAGCTGGGTGTGGCAGCTTTGTCTCTAATCCCAGCACTGGGAAGGCTGAGGCAAGAGGATCATGAGTTGGAAGCCAGCCTGGATATGGTTAAGACCTTGTCTTAAAAAAGAAGAGGGAAGAAAAGATGTGGCTAGGCCCATAAGCTCTTTTTCTAGTCTATGAAAGTATAAATCTTTCCAAAAGGGGGGTTGTTACTATCACCAAAGGTAATTTACACAGCTAAAGTTTCAGATATTTTACCTTATTCTTTCCTAAATGTAAAGGACTTCTTGCCCACCCTGGCATTCTCCAATAATCAGCCGTGCTCTCATATGCCTCTACGCTCTCTGCAATGCTCTTTATAAATATGCAAGCAGATGTCAATCACAACAGGATTTTATATACAGTGTTCTTCAATGTGCTTCATGATTGAAAATCATACCCTTAAAGATATTTGACATGGCTCATATACAAGAGTGAAGTTAAATGCTTTTTTTTCCCTTAAAGAGTACTACTATTACTACATTGGGCTTTCTTCTTTTTATTTCCATTTGTATATGATTGTTTGAGTTTTACTTTCTTATCACAGTATGACTTGTCCACAATATACTACACACGAGGCTGAGTAAGGCTGAGCAATAAGCCTGAGCATACTGGGTATTCACCAGCTCACCTACTGAACATGTAAGGGAAAGACAGAATTGCTGAATTCCAGAAACACCCTTTAGTTGGTGAGACAAGACTTTACGCATGTCACAATGAGATAATAGTGCAAGGAAGGATACGATTGACTTACAGCATGGAAAAAGATGGGAGTTCAGGGATGGACAGGGGTGGACAGGGATGGTTGATGCACAAAGACTGCAGGGATGCAGTGGAATTAACTGGAGTCCTACAGAATGAGTGATATTCAAAACGATGGAAGGGCGACATCAAGGTGACTGATGCCAAGTGGTGAGCAGAGCGGCTGGAATGGAATGTTTCTGCAGCACTGAGTCCTGGACCATAAGGAAGCGGGCCTAGGGCAGAGTACCAAGGTTAAAAGTGAACAAAGATAGCATTACCACCCAGTGGCGGGAAGGCAACAACAACATAAGTCTATTCATTCTTTCTTCAACACACAAATCATGTTGGCTGAGAACGGGCCTACTGGTACACTCACTCATCCGTAAGTGTAGGCTGACGTACTACATTCAGGTACTAGAGGCTGACAGGACTCCAGTTCCTGGAGAATCCTACACAGTAAGAGGGACAAAAAACCCCAATGATTTCAATGTATTCTAGAAACTATTCCGATGAAGGGCTATGCAGGATTACAAAGGAGCAGAGACGGACACCCAAGTCATCCTCAGGGGCTGCAGACAGAAACGCTTCAAAGAGGGGGAAGTGCAGTCGTGCAAGCGGGCGGAAGCCGCCCAGGTGGAAGCGGAGGACGGCTGTTCTCAAAGAGGCAGCTGCGAACGCGAAGGCTCAGGACAGGGCGCGCTCGGGACAGGGCCCGCGAGAGGTGGGAACACAGGATCCGTGTGCAGCGGGGCAGAGGGTGCGCAAGGGTCACTGACTGCCTACAGCACAGGAAACTAAAGCGCTTGAGAACTGATCCCTTCTTTGCAAATCATTTACCGGGGATTTTGAATGACTTCCTCTTCGTATTTTCCATTTAACACCACAGGTACATCTAACTTAAGGGTATCCTTCAGTCCTGTGCCAAAGTCAAAATTAAGCAATATAAAAATAAACAATGCACAGTTTCTGTTCGCTAGATTCACAGAAGCTTGGGGATACAATGAAAGGCATCTAGCTCTCCCTCCCCTCCAGTGTAACATTTCTCTTGCTCACTCCTGGCAGGTGGCTGTCCAGATGGAAGAAGATCTGTCTGGTCCCAGAGAGCTCAGCTGGCCTCAGGAAGTGGCCCAATTCATTGCTGAACATCACTAGCTGTGAGATAGTTTTTTCTTAAAGTGAGAGGCAAGGTGCCTTCCTGTATCTTTTACCCATTTTGACTCCCTGCTCGGCCTCCTACTTGCAGATGGTGTTATGTTATGTTTATATATCAAGGGCTTCTTTTTTTTTTTTTTTTTTGGGGGGGGTTTTGGTTTTTCTCCGGTACCAGGAACTGAACTCACGACCTTTGCCAGGCAAGCGCTTTTG